>NC_092116.1:16559301-16609301 GCF_045679555.1 Salvelinus alpinus
CCCTCTTTCCCTCCCTCGCTCCCTCCCTTTCTCCCTCGCTCCCTCCCTCTTTTTTTCCCTCCCTCTTTCCCTCGCTCCCTCCCTCCCTCCCTATCTCTCCATTCCATTCCTGTTCTCTCTCCTCTCTCAGCTCATCCCAAGTTACTCTGTGTCCACTCCTGCACCCCCAAACTGCATCGTCACATTCCTTCTTTTCTTCTCCTGCTTTTCTCGTTCTCTCTCTTTTTCTCTGTTCCAAAGTGATGTGGTTAAGACTAAAGAGCATGCTACCGCTACTTTCATAATCCCTCTCTTTTATCTTTCTCTTTTCTTTGTGTTCTTTTGAACCATTACCATAAGTGACAACAGCTTAAAGTCATCTCTTTTCTCCTCCCTCTCTCTTCCTCTCTCTCACGCTACGTCTATCACTTCTCATAGTCTACTGCCTCAGTCATGTCAGCAACAGCTTGTCATAAACGATCAGTGTCTCTCTCCTCCCTCTCTCTGCCTTCCCTTGCTCTTATGATCTCAGTGTCTTCTTCGTTAAACTCCCCAAAGCGATCATTTCTCTTCTTCTCTTCCCCTCAATCCTTTTCCAGCCTTTCAGTCCTTTTTTACCTCCATCTGTGCCCCTTTCTCTCCCCTCCATTTTGTGTTTCTCCTCTCCTCCCGTTCAGCCGGTCTCTCCTTTCTCCCCCTCATCGTCTCAAGCATCTCTTCACCGTTCTCTTCGCTCTCCTACCCATCCCTCCATCTTGATGTCCTTGCCGTCTGCTGATCTCTCTCTCTCTCTCTCTCTCTCTCTCTCTCTCTCTCTCTCTCTCTCTCTCTCTCTCTCTCTCTCTCTCTCTCTCTCTCTCTCTCTCTCTCTCTCTCGTCTCTCTCTCGTCTCTCCTCCTTTTACACTTCCCAACACTCACAGGCTGGCAGGAGAGACGGAGGGATGGAGAGGTGTGATGCGTAAGGCTCTCTTCTTTCACACCTCTCTCTGGCTCTCTCTCGCTCCCTTCTCTCCTCTCCATCCAACACCTTAGTCTGTAGCCTCAAGCCAAAGAGAGACAAAAATGGAGGGAGGGATGTATTTTTTTAGGGAGGAAAGCAAAGGTCTGCCCTTGAGGCTTGAACCGAAAGAGAGGGAGGCGAGAGGTAGAAAGAGAGAGGAGAGGAGAAAGGAAGGGTATGCACAGGCATTTCGCTACACCCACAATAACACCTGCACTCTCCCATCCCACTCCTCTCCCGGCCTGAACAGTTCTCTAAGGAGCAGAGCCTGTTTGGTGGTTCTACTGTCTAACTTGGATAAAAGCATGGTGATGACAACACCAGGGTTGTGGGTTCAAATACCAAAATGTTTACTTAACACAAGGAAATTGCTTTGGATAAAATCATCTGCTAAATGACCATACTGCTGTACATACTGTTCCATTACTTATTGCAGATGTCCATTTCTCCATTTTATATCACGAATCATAAACTTTGATTATCGTCCCTTCATCATAAGAATAATACACATCATCATCATCATCATCTAGTCTGGAGCTCCAAGCCCATCTCTCTGTCCTCCAGTGTGTTAGTCCAGTCTAAATAGTATACTTCTATATCAGGGCAGTTTATTGAAGTTAATTAGTTTGTATTAGTGACTGAGTCCACAGAGCTCAGTCAGTAGGCTGTTAAATGAGATCCTCTGGGCCGAGACCTTAGCACCTATTAAAAGCCTCCCATCTTGTAGGACTGTGACATTTCACGGCTTCTGTGTGAGTTTAATCACTACGCCTGCAAATGTCACTCATGTTTTGGTCGGGTAGAATGGTTTGGCTGTATGAATGGGAGGCATTGTGAAAGGAAGAGTGGAGGGAGGGGTATTGTATGTGTGTGCATAAGTGCATGCGTACATGCATTTGTTTGTGTGTGTGTGTGTGTGTGTGTGTGTGTGTGTGTGTGTGTGTGTGTGTGTGTGTGTGTGTGTGTGTGTGTGTGTGTGCGTGCGTGCGTGCGTGCGTGCGTGCGTGCGTGCGTGCGTGCGTGCGTGCGTGCGTGCGTGCGTGCGTGCGTGCGTGCGTGCGTGTGTGACACTCCTCCTAATGTGTTCTATGTTCTTCCCCCTCCAGCCACGTCAGATGGGACGCGCCAGGGTCTGGAGAGTATGAGGGGAGGAGTGTGTGCCACGCAGGGCATGAAGGTGGTCCTTAAAGTGGGACAGAGTGAGTACTGACACACACACGCAGTGAAAAACACACACCGACTACTATATTCTCCTCGGAGTGTATTAGTGTTGATTAGAGGCAGAGAGCTGGAGGAGAGGAGCAGCCAGGATCACACAGCTCTAATGAGGCCTGTTGACTTCACTCACTAACACGCTGAACACCACTATTCTCTCTGATACTGGCTCTCTATGCCCACTCACACCAACTAGTTCTCACAGTCTCACGTCAGAATGATGTTTCTCAAACGTCTAATTTCAAAGTGTTTAAGGTTAAGTGCAGACATTAACGCCGAATGGATAAGGTTAGGGTTAAGGCTTAGGATAGGCTTAAAACAAACATCTCAAAAACGACTTTCTATCACTGGATTCGTACGTCCAACCTTCAGAATCAGAGGCAGATGCGTAAACCTACTTGAAAGTAACAGCGCTCGCTACTGCTCCTAGTGGCCGGTTTCCACGTCATCTCCCGATGTCCCCAGACCTGGATGGACCTTGAATACTGACTTGTATTACTGGTGACCTGGCTGCTTCCAGGGTAGGGAGTAGGCTGCTCTTTCTGGGTGTCAACACCACTGGTGACCTGGCTGCTTCCAGGGTAGGGAGTAGGCTGCTCTGTCTGGGTATCAACACCACTGGTGACCTGGCTGCTTCCAGGGTAGGGAGTAGGCTGCTCTTTCTGGGTGTCAACACCACTGGTGACCTGGCTGCTTCCAGGGTAGGGAGTAGGCTGCTCTTTCTGGGTGCCAACACCACTGGTGACCTGGCTGCTTCCAGGGTAGGGAGTAGGCTGCTCTGTCTGGGTATCAACACCACTGGTGACCTGGCTGCTTCCAGGGTAGGGAGTAGGCTGCTCTTTCTGGGTGTCAACACCACTGGTGACCTGGCTGCTTCCAGGGTAGGGAGTAGACTGCTATTTCTGGGTGTCAACACCACTGGTGACCTGGCTGCTTCCAGGGTAGGGAGTAGGCTGCTCTTTCTGGGTATCAACACCACTGGTGACCTGGCTGCTTCCAGGGTAGGGAGTAGACTGCTCTTTCTGGGTATCATCACCACTGGTGCGGCTCCTGGCTCTGTATATGTACCATGGAGAGGAAAGGGTCTCTATTGGCCCTGCTAATGACTCTGCTGCGAGGGCCCTTGGGGGACAGAGTGTTTTAGATGTTAGTCATACTTTCTCTTAGATACACATATTTTCATACTTGGTTGTAAACACACAAACACATACAGCGGTCAGTAGAATTTTACACACACATACACACACTAGAGCTGAGCGATTTGTGCTTTTTGAGGTTTTTCTGTGTCGGTTCGATTATTCAAAAATGTTCACGGTTTAGATTATTTGGGTTGAAGGCTGTAACAGCACAGAATAAAACAATGAATAAAAGTCCCATGATGGTAGTGACTGTCCATTACTGCTTATCACTTACTAACTATCATTTATTCACTTTAATAAAATATTTCAGTTGTTGTATATTACATTTGTTTTATTGATGACTTTATTATTTCATTCCAAGTCATCGTCTCTGTAGAGCTGCTGCCTATGCTGTCTGACAAAATCACTATTTGAATAGTTCTGCAAAGTAAAGAAGGCATACTTTTATGACTGCTGAATACCAACTATCATACTTAGATCATGTATTTTCAGGTAGAGATGCCTCACGAAGCACCAGCTTGACTCTTCTGTAGCAGGCGTATAAAAAAAACACAGACCGTACAAGTAGATGTGCAATGGATTGTGGTCATTGTAGTTAATTACCACATTTTATGTGCTAAACTATGTAGAATATTGGCCTGTTGGAAACTACAACTCCCTACTACATCGAACAATTCAGGCTGGATCTGTGCAATGACCGTATTGAGCTCACAGAAAAACAAAATGGAATTCAAATAATTGAACCAACGTCAATTAGTTTAAAAACTGATAAATAATCCACATTTCGGTTCATCGCTCATCACTAATACGTACACAAATAATACATTTTTACCCACATAGGCATTCTCATTGAACACCCCACCCATTCATCCCCTGTTCCTCTACCCCATCCCACATGCATACGTCCACCCGTCCACATGCGCGCGCGCGCACACACACACACACACACACACACACACACACACACACACACACACACACACACACACACACACACACACACACACACACACACACACACACACACACACACACACACACACACACACACACACACACACACACACACACACACACTCCTCATAATATAATCCTCTCCCTCCTCTCTCCCACACATTTCCCCAACAGTGTTATCTGCTCTGTGTGTTGTTGTGCGTATTGTGGAAGCTCTTATCCTGAGAGGGAAGTGCTGCTGCTGTCTCTATCTCTCCATCATTCTCCACACACAGCCCACCCAGAGGAGATGCATAGCACTCCCTCTATATCTATTTTATTTCCTTCTCTCGCTCTCTCTTTCTTTCATTGCTGGTTCAATGAAAACTGGCATCATTGACTCTCTTTCACCTTTCTTGTTCTCCCCTTGCTCTCCCTTTCTCCCCCTCCCTTTTTCTTTCTTTCTTTCACTCAAGCTCTCCCTCCCTCCCCACCCATCTTCCTTGCTCCTTCAACTCCCCACTCCCCACTCTCTCCCTCAATACTCTCTCCCTCAATACCCCCCCCCCCACCACACGCTCTCTCCCTCAATACCTCCCCCACGCTCTCTGTCTTCCATCCTCCTTGCCCTCTCTCTCTCTTTCTCTCTCTCTCTCTCTCTCTCGCCACTCCTTTCTCTCCTCCTCACCCCATCTCTCCTCTCTCTCCCCTCTTTTCCTCTCTCCTTCTCTCCCCCTCTCTTCTCTCTCTCCCTCTCTCGTCTCTCCTTCTCTTTCTCCACATCTCTATATCTCTCCTCTCTCTCCCGCTCCCTCTCTCTCCCCCGCTCTCTCCTCTCTCTCGTCCTCTGTCCTTCTCTTCCTCTTCTCTCTGTGTTATATGTTGTGTGTCTGAAAGGTCATGTCTGCTCTGTTCGTAGTCACACACACACACACACACACACACACACACACACACACACACACACACACACACACACACACACACACACACACACACACACACACACACACACACACACACACACACACACACACACACACACACACGTACACCCGCACAGGTTTTAGAAACGTACAGTTTCTGAGAAACACACACAAAGTCTCTCTTTCTCTCTCTCTCTCTTCTTTCCTACACACACACTAGAGTCCACCCTCAGCAGCCCCAGCAGTCATATTGATCCAAACTCCCCTCATGCCAAGTTCTGATTGGCTGTCTTTCATCAGAGGGCCCGTCGACCAATAATACCTGCCACTGTGTATGGACCTCCGTAAATGTCAGTTAGTGTGGAATTATAGCTCTGCACATAGACTGTGTGCCCGCGTGTGTGTCTGTACATTGTGCAGTCTCTCTGTGTACTCAGCACAATAGGGACGTTTATTATGTCCCCCTCAGTAAATCTATATGGGACTCTGTCATAGCCATGGCTAGAGGATATTAAGTGTCCTAAATGGCACCCTATTCCCTTTATAGTGCACTACTGTTGACCAGAGCCCATAGGGACGCAGCCTAGCACTTCAGTGGGGCTGTTCCCTGTCTGACAGATGGGATGGTGTGGTAATTGGAGATGATGGGCTTTTATTACAGTTTTATATTCATTGTGGTCATTTTACAAATGGAAACTCTTTAAGTATCCTATTTTAATCTTGTTGGATAGCTCTTTTGGAAAATGACGTTGGAGGACGATCAATATTTAGTTTCATTTAATGGGCCCCAGAGGCGTTGCATTAGCGCCACAGAGATCTTATTATTGGTGTACCTGTTTTGAGGTTGTGTTATCTTGACCGGGGTATACCCCTGTTTTTTTTTCCGCTAGACCCCTATGGACTGCCCCCAAAACCTGCCAAACCAGACCAAAACGCGGGCCGTACCAACACCAGAAATACAGGTAAGAGGGGTGTGGAAGAGCTTACACACTTACACCATCATGAGGAAAAACTTCAACCAAAAAAAGCGAGTGAGTCGAGAAAGGAAGGAAGCGACAGAGAATGAGGGACGGTAAAAAAACGACAGATGGAGAATACGAGCCAGCAACATCTGTGGGGTCTCTATTAATTCCATCCCTCCATCGCTCTCATCCCTCTCTCTGTCCATCCGCTCCTTTCCTCTCCTTCCCTCAGAGCTAAGTGGCGCAGGCGAGGAACGACAGCACTAATAGCTACCCGGAGAGGGGGGAGGAGGGGGAGACCGGGGGCGCAATTTGAAAGAGTTATTATGGTCGTTAGTTTGGGCGGCCTGGTTTCTGTTGGTCCGCGGAGAGAAGAGAGGAGAGGAAAATTATAAATCTGAGCAGAGAGAGAGAGGAGAGGGAGATAGAGGAGGGGAAAGAGGACAGGAGAGGAGAGGTGTGGAGAGGAGAGGAGGGTAGCTGATGCTTGAGGAGAGAAGAGGAAGATGAAAGGATAGCCGAGGAGAGGAGCGGGATGTTGTCTCATGGCAGGGAGCTTGTTGACCTGTTCTTTGTGTGCTGGGTTGTTCTGTCCCAGACACATATTCTGTGTCCCAAACTAAACCCTAGTCCCTATACAGTTTACTACTTTTGACCAGGGCCCACAGGGCTTTAATCAAAGGTAGTGCACTATGTAGGGAATAGGGTGCAATTTGGAATGCTGCCGCGCAGGCCCTTTCTCTAGTGTGAAGTGTAAATGAGAGAACTGATGAGAGTAATGGAGAAAGCACGGAAGACAGAAAGGGGGAGTGAGAAGGGAAGAAGATGGCTTTAGCTGTTGAAAGAGAAAGAGGATAAACACTGAAAAGGGGAGAGAAGCGAGAGGGAGGGACACTAGATGGCTGTACTGTTGAATAGGAAAGAGACAGAGAGTGGGGAGAGAGGGGGAGGGAGAACGAGGGAATATGAGGATAATAGAGAGAGCTGGTGAAAGGAGTAGGAGGTAATGGAGAGAGATGTTTGGGTAATGGAGGGATGGAGGGATGGAGGGAACGAGAGGGGGAGGGAGGGAAGAAAGCGAGAGGAGGAGAGTGGAATTGGCGACTAGTATTAGCGTTTTGCCTCTCTGTCAGTCAGTCAGTTAGTCCTGTGTACGCGGTAGGGGAGCTCGCAATAGGGGGTGATGAAAGGGCGAGCCGAGGGGGGGATGTTATTATGTCCACAATGACCCAGAGAGAGGGAGAGCCACAGAGTGAGGGGAAGACGAGACGAGAGAAGGGAGGGAAGAGAGAGAAAATGAGTGGGGAATGTGCCAAGAATAATGATAACCCAATCCCACTGCCGCGCTTCGCATTACCACCCTAAACGCTACCAGCACCGGCGTTCGCACGGGCAACACGACCACTCCTCACAGGGGGTCCCAAACCCACCAGACACCTGCTGGGCCGTAACCGTACATGCGGTCGGACCGTGCGGTTGGGACCAGGTTCCAACCAGGCAGCTTCACCGTGTGGTCTCAAGCTATAGAGACCCAGATTACTTCCCAAATGGCACCCTATTCCCTATGTAGTGCACTACTGTTGACCATAGTCCTGCACAATGCCCTATGGGCCCTGGTCAAAAGTAGTGCACTACATAGGGAATAGGGTGCCATTTGGGACACCGCATAAACCACCCAACCATTCGGGCTCCTTCATGTGGATAGCGCTAATGCTACGTAAACAGCGTTGTTGGGCTTAAGGGATGTAGCGCTGCCTTGATCCACACACTGTAGGTTGCTGTGGCTTCAAGCCAGAGCCAGCCTCTCAGTAGGCCTCTCCACAGGCACAGAGGAACATTCCAAACACTCTCATATCCAATGCCATCCACTTATTCATGTGGATAGACAGACCACATATGGTCACGGTCACATTGGCTGCATTTTTGCTGCATTCCTCCTGGTATAGCCTTTCGTGTTCGTGCCACTATAACTGACAGGAGACTGTTAGTCACCTTGCCGTGGTGTAGACTGTTTATTGGCGCGTAGTATGTACATGTGAGAGGTTACACCCTGAAAAGGCACGGCATGCCAAAACGTTGGTTCCACCCCTGAGTTATAGTAGATAAAGAGTTTACAGAACAAAATATTAGGATGTTGGAGTTTCTTTTCGTTATTCACAAAAGTAATTTAATTACTGTACTGCATTAGTTTTGAAACACGTTACCCCCAACTAGGGATTAACATGGGTAACCGGGATCCCGGGATACACAAACATTCAATGACAAGACCCTGGAAAGGACATTTTACACAATGTCGCAGTAACGCAGCAGCAAATTAGCAAAAAATTAAATAGCACATTATCCAAACAGGTTGTCACGTAGAAGCCTTTATCCTAGCGTATATACTTCACACAAAGTTGCCATTAATTCAAAGCACATGTGTAATTGACACTCCCGACTGCACACGCGACCCGAATGCAGTCAATAAACCCTACAGGAAACCTTTACAGAATAGTCTATTAAATAACGCGTGCCTCTTTGAGCTGTCATTGTGACTCTTCAGACAGTCACAAATGTATAGACCTATGCACAATTCACTAGATAGGCTGTCTGTTAACAATTCAGACAGGCATGAGGGAAAATTCTATCTTCTCCTGTTCTAGAGGCAATTTTCTTATCCAGTCCCAATCCCACTGAAATCCAAAATGCTGACTACTGTCGCATGAAAATTCCTAACTTTATTCTGTAATTAATAGGTTGCATTATCAAAACACGTCTCTCCGCTATAACATTTCCCCCACTTCTCTGCCCTTATGAGAGCTTCGGTAGAGAATGTGTGGTCAACAAACAGTATGCTAGTATTACCGTTATTTAGCTAGGCAAGTCACTTAAGAGCAAATTTTTACTTACAATGACAGCCTACACCAGCCAAACCTGGATGACACTGGGCAAATTCTGTGCCGCCCAATCACGGCCGGTTGTGATACAGCCCTGGATTCGAACCAGGGTGTCTGTAGTAACACCTCTAACACTGAGATGCAGTGCCTTAGACTGCTGCGTCACGCGGGAGTAGATATGGATATTTTTAAAATAGTGTTGGTTCCCGTTAAGATACCTTAATATTTAAACTATTTCCACTCTTCATCTCCCCGTTATTCATGAGCTGATCTGCTGTCTGTATAATCATCAACTAGATTTTGCCAAATATATGAGATATATGAGATGTGGGGAGAACCCTGGCATAGTGACTTGGTTTTCAATGCTTTAAATGGCCACTTCCAATTTTTGCGGTATTTCTCGGGATAAATATGAATTAAACCAGCATTGCAACTTGGCTGATTTTCTGAAAAATATTTATCCCTACCACCAACACTGAACATATGAAATGTAAAAGGTTAGTGAAATAGAAAGGGATATTTTGGGATTTTGGCAATGAGGGCAAATTATCTGCTACCTTCAAACTGCATACATAGATAAAAATGTTATCCACGAGTTCATCTGACTCTGGGTAAGTAGATAAATTGCCTCATTGCCAAAATCCCAAAGTATCCTTTTAAAGTAAACATTTATTGTGTCATTTTACAGGTGGTGCTGGTAACACCACTCATCCCAGGATTCCTAGCGGTGACGGCGGTGGTTCGGGAGGCACGGGTGGTGAGAACGGACCCCTTCCCCCCTCCAACGTGGCTGTCATCGCCGGCGCCGCAGGAGGCTCCGCCTTTCTCCTCCTGGTCACCGCAGTGATCTGCGTGGTGTGTTACCGGCGGCGACACGCCAAGCACTCGGAGTCCCACCACCCACCCCTGTCGCTGTCCTCCCTCACCAGCCCCAAGAGGCACGGCGGTGGGCACGGGGGCGGCCACGGGAGCGGGAATAACAACGGCTCAGAACCCAGTGACATCATCATCCCCCTGCGGACTTCGGACTCGGCGTACTGCCCTCACTACGAGAAGGTGAGCGGGGACTACGGCCACCCCGTCTACATCGTCCAGGAGATGCCCCCCCAGAGCCCAGCCAACATCTACTACAAAGTATGAAGGTCGTCACCATGACAACCTACAGTACCACCAACTACCACCCTTCCCTGTTCTATTCAGTACAGTACCACTTACAACCTACCTACAATATACCCTGTTCTATACAGTACAGTACCGCCTACAACCTACCTACAATATACCCTGTTCTATCCAGTACGGTACCACCTACAACCTACCTACAATATACCCTGTTCTATCCAGTACGGTACCACCTACAACCTACCTACAATATACCCTGTTCTATACAGTACAGTACCGCCTACAACCTACCTACAATATACCCTGTTCTATCCAGTACGGTACCACCTACAACCTACCTACAATATACCCTGTTCTATACAGTACAGTACCACCTACAACCTACCTACAATATACCCTGTTCTATACAGTACAGTACCACCTACAACCTACCTACAATATACCCTGTTCTATACAGTACAGTACCGCCTACAACCTACCTACAATATACCCTGTTCTATACAGTACAGTACCGCCTACAACCTACCTACAATATACCCTGTTCTATACAGTACAGTACCGCCTACAACCTACCTACAATATACCCTGTTCTATACAGTACAGTAGCACCTACAACCTACTTACAACAGTCCCTCAATGACTTACTCCAAAACCAGATCTTTAGGGCACTATACAGCATAAGAACTGCCCTATCCAACCCCAGCCACAGGTGTGTGTGTCTAGCTTACTAAAGAGGCCATCCTTCTCGCCCACCACTCTTCACTCAACTGTGTCACTAAGCCAAGTGAAGGTTTGGTATATAACCCCCCTACTGGCCCCCACCGGGCCCTTTAAAGAGGACAGCAATGACAAGTACTCTTGGCTACGCCCCCTTTCTTTCTCACAGCGAATCGAAACCAGAGCTGAAGAGAAGATTCCCGCCCTATACACCATGAGTACAAGTGTGAGAGAACACACACCAAGCAGGTGTGAGAGAACACACACCAAGCTAGTGTGAGAGAACACACACTAGTAACGCCACAGCATGGCCTTATGGGACTCGGACCCTAGAAAACCTACAGTCCAACTACCAACCAACCAGAGAACTCTGTCTGTATCTCCAGTGCTGTGCTATATCAGACCTATCGAGACTGGCCCCTGACTGGCCCTTGACTGGCCCCTGAGACAGACTGTGTCCCCTAATGTTAGTTTGTTTGTTTGTGTGTGTATGGTTTCTCATTGGACCAGGGGCCTCTGACTCTCTCGCCACGTGATCAGGCTCAGGTGCCAGAGGTCAGACCAATTGAGTCTTAGTGACATTCAGATTCTTGTATATTTTAATAACGTGTGTATGTGTGTGCTTGTGTATGTGGGACTAGGATAATAATTATGACACTGCTACACGTACAGGTGTGTGTGCAGTTAGTGTGCTTTAGTACAGCGAGTATGTGTGTGTTTTGTGTGTCAGTGTGTGTGTGTGCCTGTATTTCTCTGTGTATACACTACGTGCGAGAGAATGTGCGTGTGTGTTTGTTCTTTAGACTTGTCTTAAAAACCAAAACTCAAAAAAGTGAGCGAATATAGAAAGAAAGTGAGATTTTTTATCGCTATCAACACTTATAGATGATATATATATATGAATATCCAGTAAGTCATTTTTAGACGTCTTGTTTTCTATTGTTTTTCATTTTTATTCCTCCACTTGTAAAACTCCACTTCTTCTGTTACTGCTAGATATTTTTTATCCGCTGGTTTATTTTTTAGAAACATGACCTTATTTCCTTCCCCTTTGAGTTGTAAATTAATTTAATCCCTTTGTTTTTCTTTTCCTGGCGAACTGAGGTCTCTCCCTCTCTCTCTCATCGCCTCCTCCCTCCCCTCCTCCCCCCTGTCTCCCTCTGGGCCTCCCACCCCTATGTATATTTTTATAGTTCTTGTAATATGCTGTAGTTTTGAAGTTTAGACCTCGTTTGTGGAAGTTGTTGAGGTAGAAACCATCTATGAACTTTTTTTTTTTTTTTTTTAAATGTTTTTGAACACACAAGAAAAAGCAAGGGGGAAAATAAATGAGGGAAGGTTCCAAAAGAAATGAAATGAAAAGCAAGAAGGTGAACCGGAGTCACTGTCTAGGGAGAAAAGAGAGTGACTGAAAACAGAACTTCTGTTAAAAGAAAGAGAGAAAAAACTGAAGAAGGAGTTACACACTAAGAAAGAAGAAGAACGCGAGAACAGATGGAAGAAGAAGAGGAGGATAGGAGTTGAATTGAGAGATGAGAGAAGGATCCCTGGGAAGGATAAAGAGAGCGAAGCGATGACTGTGGCGGAGGATAGGAGTCTTTCCTTTAATGGAGTGCTGCGAAGGAGTGATGAACCCTAGGAGGAGGGAGGAGAGGAACGGACACGCAACTGAAATGGATTTCAGGGGGGAAACCTCACTGTGGAATAAGGAGGAGAGATTTAATCTCCCACACACACACACACACACTGACAGATAGACAGACATACTCCCCTTTTACCTCGCAACAGCTTTATATTTCAGACACACACTCTTTAAGCTGATTATAATGATAGACACTCTCTCTGCAGACACACTGATCCCTCTCACATTCTCTTTCACTGTCAGACACACACACACACACACATGTACATACATACATACATACAAACAAACAAAAGAATACGCTGATTTTACACACATACTGAGGACAAATACATACTGATTGCATTCAACACCACTACATCTTTGCCTCACACACAGACACACACGCACGCACGCACACACACACACACACACACACACACACACACACACACACACACACACACACACACACACACACACACACACACACACACACACACACACACTGCTCTCATGTGGTTCCCTATTTTTGACACAGTCCTGGCTTTCTACCCATGATTAAGTCAACCTCTGTGTGTGACGGAAGGATGAAAAGAGGTTTTGTCCTCCCTGTGTGTGTGTGTGTATGTGTGTGTGTGTATGTGTGTGTGTGTGTGTGTGTGTGTGTGTGTGTGTGTGTGTGTGTGTGTGTGTGTGTGTGTGTGTGTGTGTGTGTGTGTGTGTGTGTGTGTGTGTGTGGGTGTGTGTGTGTGTGTGTGTGTGTGCGTGTGTATGGGTGTTTTTCCTCAAACACAGCTCCTGTCAGTCTCACTATAAGCCTGTCTAATGATACCCGTTTTCACTTCCTTTTTCTAGAACAAAACATTTTTCAATGCCGTGTGATCAGTGATGTTGTACAGGCTAGCCGCTGTATTGTTGAGACAAGTGTTAGACCAACACAGCCACAACAACCTTTGAATTCATACGTACGTACTCACACAAAATAGAAGACAATAGATACCTGTGCCATACTTAGAAATATCCCTCATGCTCAACAGGGGTGTGTTTGATTCAAAAGCTTCACTCAAAGTGTGTGTTATTCATGTGCATACCTGTTGGAGAAGCTTCATTTGGAAAATTGCTGTTAAATGTGTTACAACGACAACTGCTCTCTCTGTTTCATATCATTTGTATGCTGTGTTATCTGTTCACATTATACTTTTTGAACTTAGAAAGTGTTAAGAGAAATTGACAAAATATGGGGAAAGTTTCTCCCCGGTCTGTGTGTACTCTACCATCATCTTGGTATGTGTGTATGTGTCTGTCCCGTCTACAGTACAAATAAACAACCAACAGGAATATACCTTCAAAAACACCCTCAAGCTAAACTACAAACTCTATTCTGGTGTCTGAATAAACTACAAACTCTATTCTGGTGTCTGAATAAACTGCAAACTCTATTCTGGTGTCTGAATAAACTGCAAACTCTTTTCTGGTGTCTAAATAAACTACAAACTCTTTTCTGGTGTCTGAATTCTGGAATCCTCCGACACTGAAATTACATTATTTGACCAAGGTGGCCGCTGTCACAGAAATAAACACTTGAATTTTCTTTCTGGACCTTGTGGAGTTGCTACTCTGAAGATGCTCTTTAACGAAATGGCTCCTTCGCTGAGCACAGGCGTCAATTCAACGTCTATGCCACGTTGGTTCAACGTAATTTCATTGAAATGACGTGGAAACAACATTGATTCAACCAGTGTGTGCCCAGTGGGTTATGTCTCTCTTCTCCTTCTCCATCCCCCTCTCTTCTCTTTCTCTCTGGGAAGAAGCTCCCTCCAGGACTCAAAGCTTTAGCTTTTTTGTTTTCATGTCGGTCAGTGTTTATCTAGCAGGTTGTCTCTCTCTTTCACTGTTTGCTTTGGACTGTTCTCAATGTGCTTTTTCTCATGGATGCTAGCTAGATCCTCCTATCGAAAAGAGAGGTTTCCTGTTTTGTAAAAATGCACACCACCTCCTTCCTCACCCCTCTGCCGGTGTGTGGTGTGTGGTGTGTGGTGTGTGGTGTGTGTTTCTTTGTGCCAATAGCCAGCGAGTCGAGGCGAGAGAGAGCGGGTTGGCTCTTGTACGTGACGTGTTGAGACTGTATTGGGACACTAATGTGTGAGATGGGTTTTGTGTCCTCCTCCCCCTCTCTCCCTCCCCCCCCCCCCCCCCCCCCATCACTATGACCCCTCTCGACCTCCTCCTCTCCTCCTATACTCCAACACACCCCTACAGAGACGGGAAAACTAGTACATTCCTGCTTTGGAAAAATGTTGATTAAAAAAAAATGTTTAAGCACCACTCTGATCTGTTCGTGAGTTCATTATTGTATGATGGAGTGTGAAGTTCTTTGTGTGTGTGTGTGTGTGTGTGTGTGTGTGTGTGTGTGTGTGTGTGTGTGTGTGTGTGTGTGTGTGTGTGTGTGTGTGTGTGTGTGTGTGTGTGTGTGTGTGTGTGTGTGTGTGTGTGTGTGTGTGCATGTGTATGGGTGTTTTTCCTCAAACACAGCTCCTGTCAGTCTCACTATAAGCCTGTCTAATGATACCCGTTTTCACTTCCTTTTTCTAGAACAAAACATTTTTCAATGCCGTGTGATCAGTGATGTTGTACAGGCTAGCCGCTGTATTGTTGAGACAAGTGTTAGACCAACACAGCCACAACAACCTTTGAATTCATACGTACGTACTCACACAAAATAGAAGACAATAGATACCTGTGCCATACTTAGAAATATCCCTCATGCTCAACAGGGGTGTGTTTGATCCAAAAGCTTCACTCAAAGTGTGTGTTATTCATGTGCATACCTGTTGGAGAAGCTTCATTTGGAAAATTGCTGTTAAATGTGTTACAACGACAACTGCTCTCTCTGTTTCATATCATTTGTATGCTGTGTTATCTGTTCACATTATACTTTTTGAACTTAGAAAGTGTTAAGAGAAATGTGTGTGCGTGAGAAAGAGTTCATGTACTCCTGTGAGGCCCAGTCTCTCAGATGTAACCCTGTGGATAGACCCTGTCAGGTCTCTCTCCTTATCTCTCCTATAGGGGTTTGTCTCAGCAGGCATCCTTTCACTGTTCCTCTATATAAAGGTACCCATTCTGTCCACACACACACTGTGTGATCAACCGGTTATCTACCCCAGCTTCGTTAGTGTTGGTTGTTGCTTGGCAACATATCGACATAAATGACATCAGTCGTAACATATGCAGCTGTATGTACTAACTTCCTTTCTCTCTCTGTTTCCTCCCATTCTGTACCAACTTCTTTTCTCTGTCTGTTTCCTCCCATTCTGTACCAACTTCCTTTCTCTCTCTGTTTCCTCCCATTCTGTACCAACTTCCTTTCTCTCTCTGTTTCCTCCCATTCTGTACCAACTTCCTTTCTGTCTCTGTTTCCTCCCATTCTGTACCAACTTCCTTTCTCGCTCTGTTTCCTCCCATTCTGTACCAACTTCCTTTCTGTCTCTGTTTCCTCCCATTCTGTACCAACTTCCTTTCTCTCTCTGTTTCCTCCCATTCTGTACCAACTTCCTTTCTGTCTCTGTTTCCTCCCATTCTGTACCAACTTCCTTTCTGTTTCTGTTACCCCCCATTCTGTACCAACTTCCTTTCTCTCTCTGTTTCCTCCCATTCTGTACCAACTTCCTTTCTCTCTCTGTTTCCTCCCATTCTGTACCAACTTCCTTTCTCTCTCTGTTTCCTCCCATTCTGTACCAACTTCCTTTCTCGCTGTGTTTCCTCCCATTCTGTACCAACTTCCTTTCTGTCTCTGTTTCCTCCCATTCTGTACCAACTTCCTTTCTGTCTCTGTTTCCTCCCATTCTGTACCAACTTCCTTTCTCTCTCTGTTTCCTCCCATTCTGTACCAACTTCCTTTCTGTCTCTGTTTCCTCCCATTCTGTACCAACTTCCTTTCTGTCTCTGTTACCCCCCATTCTGTACCAACTTCCTTTCTCTCTCTGTTTCCTCCCATTCTTTACCAACTACTTTTCTCTCTGTTTCCCCCGTTCTGTACCAACTTCCTTTCTCTCTATATTCCCCTCTCCTTTCTCTCCCTTCTCTCCTCTATTCCCCTTACCTTTCTCTCTGCCTCCCCTCTTTCTTTCTTTCCTTTTCTCCCTCTCCCCATCTTCTTCCTTCCTCCTTACATGCTCCCTTTGGCTCATTGCCATGGCAACTTTTGGTGTCTGGTAGCTCCAGCCGTTTTGATCCCAGACAGACACACACACACACACTCACCAGGGTGGCCTAGGGAGAGGTGACCAGACAGCTGCGACACACCGTTTGATCTGTGGCCTGTGAGAGGAGATTAGACACACACACCATCACACACACTCACATCACACACACTGTCGGAACACAGACACAAAGAGTGTGGTATTTAACTAGGTAATGAGTCACTGACCATACCATGACAACCTAGGCTTAAAACGGTTATATTCTGTTGGCTTCCGCTAAAACAGCTAATGTTAATGTATTCTTGTTAGCCTTTGAGTTAGCCTCTATTAGCTTCTGCTAGCCACTAAAAGCTCATGTTAACGGCCACATTTGAGTGGTAAGGCTAAAGGAACCGACTGTAGACAAAAGTGGAGGAGTGAAGTCAGAGGAAGTGCATCTGTGACACCTGAAAGTCGGACAGTAATGTGGTTTCCCAACAGCAAGGCTCAGATCAACATGGCAATGTTGCCATAGTTTTATAAACATTTTCTATATAATGTTGAAATTAACTGAATGAAATGTATCTGACCCCCATATCACACACTCACATACTGAAATCATAGTGTAATATTATGTGTACATTGTACAATCACTTAGTGAGAGAGAGACTCAAATATCACATTCTATTTGTATATATCCACTGTACACATAAATCGCGGCAAACTGGTTATTTTTCAGTCTTCTTTGGTCACATTCGCGTGAGTCAATTAAAACACCCTAATGATTGGTTGCCAATAAAGCCTCCCTCAATGCAGGTGATAGCTACAGGAGGAAGTTGGTGAGGAGCGAAGTTCATGTTTTGTAAAGTTCAAGCAGTCGATATGTAGGCGCAGGTCTGACAATTTTGACTCCCATAAAACAACACACTTTGAAAGGCAGCGAGCAACGATAGTCACCGACGTGACAAAAGTGTTTTCCCGTTAGCCCTGTAATGCATTAGCTTGCAATATATATTAGGATTTAAGTGCTGTTTAGTTGGACTCCTGTGGTCTTATCATTTCACGGTAATCATTTCACGGAAACCATTTTATGGTAATCATTTCACGGTAATCATGTCATGGTAATCATTTCATGGTAATCATTTCTCTGGTAATCTGTTCAAGTTCAATGCACCAAGTGGAATTTTAATGCTTTATGAGGATGATAGCTATGCAGCATGAACACACACGCACGCACGCACGCACGCACGCACGCACGCACGCACGCACGCACGCACGCACGCACACACACACACACACACACACACACACACACACACACACACACACACACACACACACACACACACACACACACACACACACACACAGACACACACACACACACACACACACACACTGCTATCCCAGGCAAGACGGCTGAGCTTCCTCCAGCCTCTCAGAGGAAGTAAACCTAACACCACGATTTATCACTGTTACTTTCTTAGTCTGTGTGTGTGTCTGAGTGTCTCTGTGTGTGTGTCGTCTCATCACTGTTACTTTATAACACCAGCTAAAAAAAATCACTTTAAGTCAAATCAATAGACAGATAATCCCCTAAATTAGATTTTGAAAAGCTTCGGCAGACACTCACTCACTCACACACACACACACACAAATCTTCGGCGGCAAGTTAAAACCCAAGGATTGGCCCACTTGACTTGCCGCTGAAACAATCGCGCTAAGACGTCGTTGCCATGGGGATAGGCGAAGGTCAACTATGGAGCGAGATGTTTTCTCGCTTCTCGGTAAATCGTATAAAGGTACTCAAGAATCTGCATATCAAATCAAAGCGCCGGAGTGGGAAACATACGATTATGGCGGCTGAGTGATTAATATGCCAAGTTTTTTGAAGGGCAAACAGAGAGAAGCAAGAGAGATGATAGGGGACGAGCGAGAAAGGGAGAGGGAGAGGGAGAGCGAGAGACAGACAGAGAGAGCAATATGAACGAGAAAGAGAGAGGGAGGTGGAGAAAGAGAGAGACAGTGGGTGGCCTCCACCTGACGAACAGGTGAACTCGGAAATGTCAAGGTAAGAGTTGAGCAGAGAGACAGCTAGGGGTCAGAGGTCAAGCAGTGTGGTTGGATGTGATCTTTGTGACCCTCTATGTGTTTACAAAGTACAGGCTGGGCTGGGGAAGAGACAGGTAATTACCATTCTCAGCTCTGCTGTCATCGTTCACTCACCTTGACACAGAGTTTAATCATCTATCACGCTTTTTCGGTCTGTCTGTCTGTCTGTCTGTCTGTCTGTCTGTCTGTCTGTCTGTCTGTCAGGCCGTCAGACTGTCCGTCCGGCTGTCTTTCTGTGTTTCTCTTTTTCGTTCTCTCTCTCGCAATTCAATTCAAGGGGCTTTATTGGCATGGGAAACATATGTTTACATTGCCAAAGCAAGTGAAATTGTTAAACAAAAGTGAAATGAGCAATGAAAAGTTAACAGTAATCATAATCATAATATGTCTATATACAGTGTTGTAACGATGTACAAATAGTTAAAGTAAAAAAAAGTGGAAATAAATAAACAGAAATATGGATTGTGTTTACAATGGTGTTTGTTCTTCACTGGTTTCCCTTTTCTTGTGGAAACAGGTCACAAATGTTGCTGTGATGACACACTGTGGTATTTCACCCAATAGATATGGGAGTTGATCAAAATTGGATTTGTTTTCTAATTCTTTGCAGTTCTGTGCAATCTGAGGGAAAAATGTATCTCTAATATGGTCAGACATTTGATAGGTTAGGAAGTGCAGATCAGTTTCCACCTCATTTTGTGGCCACCTTTCTCAATAGCAAGGCTATGCTCACTGAGTCTGCACATAGTCAAAGCTTTCCTTAATTTTGGTTCAGTCACAGTGGTCAGGTATTCTGCCAAATAGCATTCTAGTTTGCTCTGTTTTTTTTGTTAATTCTTTCCAATGTGTCAAGTAATTATCTTTTTGTTTTCTCATGATTTGGTTGGGTGTAATTGTGTTGCTGTCCTGGGGTCTGTTTGTGTTTGTGAACAGAGCCCCAGGACCAGCTTGCTTAGGGGGCTCTTCTCCAGATTCATCTTTCTGTAGGTGATGGCTTTGTTATGGAAGGTTTGGGAATTGCTTCCTTTTAGGTGGTTGTAGAATTGAACGGCTCTTTTCTGGATTTTGATCATTAGCAGATATCGGCCTAATTCTGCTCTGCATGCATTATTTGTTGTTTTACGTTGTACGCAGAGGATATTTTTGCAGAATTCTGCACGCAGAGTCTCAATTTGGTGTTAGTCCCATTTTGTGAATTCTTGGTTGGTGAGCAGACCCCAGACCTCACAACCATGAAGGGCAATGGATTCTATACTTGATTTGCCAGATCCTTATTGGTATGTCAAATTGTATGTTCCTTTTGATAGCATAGAAGGAAGGCCCTTATTGCCTTGTTTCTAAGATTGTTTACAGTTTTGTGGAAGTTACCTGTGGCTCTGAAGTTTAGGCCGAGGTGTGTATATAGTTTTTTGTGTGCTGTAGGGCAACGGTGTCAAGATGGAATTTGTATTTGTGGTCCTGGCAACTGGACCTTTTTTGGTTTTGTCTTACTGAGATTTACTGTCAGGGCCCAGGTCTGACAGAATCTGTGTAGAAGATCCAGGTGCTGCTGTAGGCCCTCCTTGGTTGGGGACAGCAGCGCCAGATCACCAGCAAACAGTAGACATTTAACTTCAGATTCTAGTAGGGTGAGGCCGGGTGCTGCAGACTGTTCTAGTGCCCTCACCAATTCGTTGATATATATGTTGAAGAGGGTGGGGCATAAGCTGCATCCCTGTCTCACCCCTCGGCCCTGTGGGGTTAAAAATTGTGTCTTTTTTGCCAATTTTAACCGCACACTTGTTGTTTGTGTACTTGGATTTTATAATATTGTATGTTTTTGCCCCAACACCACTTTTCATAAATTTGTATAGCAGACCGTCATGCCAAATTGAGTCAAAATCTTTTTTGAAGTAAAAAAGCATGAGAAGACATTGCCTTTGTTTTGGTTTCTTTGTTTGCCAATTAGGGTGTGGAGCGTGAATACCTGGTCTGTTGTACGGTAATTTGGTAAAAAAGCCAATTTGACATTTGCTAGGTACATTGTTTTCACTGAGGAAAGTCTGATGTTAGTGATAATGCAGATGATTTTCCCAAGGTTGTTGTTGACGTACATCCCACGGTAGTTATTGGGGTCAAATTTGTCTCCACTTTTGTCGATTGAGATTATCAGTCCTTGGTTCCAAATATCGGGGAAGTTGTCAGAGCTGAGGATGATGTTAAAGAGTTTAACCTGTCTGGCTCCGGGGTTCCGCTAGCGGAACTCCTCCCACATTCCACTGAAAAGGCAGAGCGCGAAATTCAAAAATTATTTTTTAGAAATATTTAACTTTCACACATTAACAAGTCCAATAAGGCAAATGAAAGATACACATCTTGTGAATCCAGCCAACATGTCCGATTTTTAAAATGTTTTACAGCGAAAACACCACGTATATTTATGTTAGCCCCCCACCAAATACAAAAAAGGACAGACATTTTTCACAGCACAGGTAGCATGCACAAAACCAACATAACTAACCAAGATCCAACCAAACTAACCAAGAAACAACTTCATCAGATGACAGTCCTATAACATGTTACACAATAAATCTATGTTTTGTTCGAAAAATGTGCATATTTGAGGTATAAATCAGTTTTACATTGCAGCTACCATCACAGCTACCGTCAAAAATAGCACCGAAGCAGCCAGAGTAATTATAGAGACCAACGTGAAATACCTAAATACTCGTCATAAAACATTTCTGAAAAATCGATGGTGTACAGCAAATTAAAGACAAACATCTTGTGAATCCAGCCAATATTTCCGTTTTTTTAAGTGTTTTACAGCGAAAACACAATATAGCATTATATTAGCTTACTACAATAGCCTACCACACTACCGCATTCATTCATCAAGGCACGTTAGCGATAGCAATAGGCACGTTAGCGATAGCGAATAAACCAGCAAAAGATATTAATTTTCACTAACCTTCATAAACCTTCATCAGATGACAGTCCTATAACATCAGGTTATACATACACTTATGTTTTGTTCGAAAATGTGCATATTTAGAGCTGAAATCAGTGGTTATACATTGTGCTAACGTAGCATCTTTTTCCCAGAATGTGCGGATATTTTTCTAAAACTCACCTATTCTGACCAAATAACTATTCATAAACATGACTAAAAAATACATGTTGTATAGGAAATGATAGATACACTAGTTCTTAATGCAATCGCCGTGTTAGAATTCTAAAAATAACTTAATTACGACATCCAGCTTATGTTATAGCGAGAGCGTGCACAAAATCTGGGCGCTACCTAATAGTACACATGTTCGACAGATATATGAAATAGCATCATAAAATGGGTCCTACTTTTGATGATCTTCCATCAGAATGTTGTACAAGGGGTCCTTTGTCGTGAACAATCGTTGTTTGGTTTTAGAACGTCCTCTTCTCCAGTCAATTAGCACGGAAAGCTAGCAAAGTAGCGCGAAGCTCTCCTTCCTGAACAAAGGCACACAACGCAACACGCCTAACGTCCCGAAGAAATTTCAATAATCTAATCAAACTATATTGAAAAAAACATACTTTACGATGATATTGTCACATTTATCAAATAAAATCAAAGCCGGAGATATTAGTGGTCTATAACGACAGCTTTCCAGAAGGCAATCCCAGGCTCCTTCTCGCGCTTTCCAGAAAACAGGAAATGGGTGACATGTCATGCCAAGAGCTTTTATTCCACCTCAGACCAAGATAAACACTCCATTTCTTATCTCACTGCCTATTGACATCTAGTGGAAGGTGTATGACGTGCATGTATACTAATACGTATCAAGCCCATTTATAGGCAGGCCCTAGAACAGAGCATCGTTTTCAGATTTTCCACTTCCTGATCAGGAATTTTGCTGCAAAATGAGTTCTGTTTTACTCACAGATTTAATTCAAACGGTTTTAGAAACTAGAGAGTGTTTTCTATCCAATAGTAATAATAATATGCATATTGTACGAGCAAGAATTGAGTACGAGGCCGTTTAAATTGGGCACAATTTTCCCCCAAAGTGAAAACAGCGCCCTCTGTCCTCAACAGGCTAACCACTTCTGGAAAAATTGGAACACGCTAAACAAACAGCAACACAAAGAGTTCTGTTATCTATCCAAAACAGAGATGTGTGGATAAACCACTTCTCCAATCTTTTTGGCTCTATAACAAAACATATACATGATCAATTACAAATCTTAGAATCAGCTATTAAAGACTACCAGAACACACTTGATTCTCCAATTACATTGAATGAACCACAGTACCAAATACAAACCCTCCTACCCAAAAAGGCCTGTGGCGTTGATGGTATCCCAAATGAAATGATTAAATATACAGACCCCAAATTCCAATTGGCTATACTTAATTAAATTCTATGGATTCTTAAATTACATTGAGCTGATTTCTGACGTGCTGTTCCTTCTTTTTTCGTAGTGTTTGCCTGTATTGTTTTAGTGATTCACCATAGTGAAGGCGTAGACTCAGGTTTTCTGGGTCTCTATGTTTTTGGTTGGATAGGTTTCTCAATTTCTTTCTTAGGTTTTTGCATTCTTCATCAAATCATTTGTCATTGTTGTTCATTTTCTAATGTTGTCTACTTGACATTTTTTAGATGTGATAGGGAAGTTGAAAGGTCAAATATACTTGTTTAGGCTTTCTACTGCAAAGTTTACCCTTTCACTATTACAGTGGAACGTTTTGCCCAGGAAGTTGTTTAAAAGGGATTGAATTTGTTGTTGTCTAATTGTTTTTTGGTAGGTTTCTAAACTACTTTCCTTCCATCTATAGCATTTCTTAATATTGTGCAGTTTCTTTGGATTTGATGGCTCATGATTGAGTATTTCTCTGTTCAGGTAGACTGTGATTTTGCTGTGATCTGATAGGGGTGTTAGTGGGCTGACTGAACACTCTGAGAGACTCTGGGTTGGTTGTTTTATCATAGTTGTGTCAAGGGGGGCATATTTGGGAGGGAATACTGTCACCTCCAGGTAGGTGTTTGTCCCCCTGTTTGCTGAGAGTGTCAGGTTCTTGTCCAGTTCTGGCCAGTGGTAGAAAAAGTACCTGTCATGACGTTGGCCTGTGGGTAAGGTTTATGACCCCCCCCATAAATACCTTTCTCCCTTCCCTCTCTCTTGACTCTACAGAGGGACTCTTGAATAGCCTTTGTTAAACAGAGAGTCTGGGAACATCAAACAAGTGGAGGCAAAGGAACCATATTTCGGTAATAGAACCAGTTGAAAATATGCGTTGGTACTTAATGAATATGATGTCAGTTCGGTTGTCATCTGAGACATTATGACTGATGACAGGACGACCTAAACTGTATCTGGGAAAGTCTACACATTATAGTTATCAGATTCACATGGAATTGTTGTGCAATTCAAATGTTTAAATATAAAATTATTGGTGAAGAGATGAAATGTAATTTTAGCTTCCAAATGAGAGATTTGGGTTTTCATAAGGTTAGGGCTCTGCTCAATCAGTGGCCCTCCCCTGTGAAGAGACATGGGCTATAAAATATGAAACACACCCTTCTCCCTCCACTATATAAGCCCTTGACGAAAATGTAACCTCCTGTTCCGGGTACATTAGGATGACGATCCGATGTCAGAAGGGTTCAGATAATAACTACAGAACGAAACAACCTCAGCGTGAGATTTGGTTGCGAATGGTATGAACTTTGAACTCTTATTCGCCACAGAACTGAGACCTCCTAGCCGTTGAGTTAGCAGCAGCCGCTGTAAACGTAGGCTAGGAGAGGACAGACAGAGTATCCCGTCTACCACACAACGACGACACTACAACGTTTCCCGTTCACCACCAGAGACACTCTTCAAAGGACAAAGGATTCTGTTGGGCAACACGGCCTTCCATCTACCACCAACCTATTGAAGCGCAGCTCAGAGTAAATATTTATTGCATTTTCCTTTTCCAAATGGGCGGAAATTTAGAATGCATAAGATTCTGTATTTACGATAGAGTAGCTGCCTACGGCCCGATAGAGACATCACTTCTCCCTTTGTTCTTCAGTCTTCCTGCTCTTTCACTCAAACCCAGCCCCCTTTTCTTTGTGTAACCAGCTGTCATATCTGTTCCGTCCGCTAGGGACGTTTTCCTTTATGACATAATTTGTAATCAAGGTACGATTCATTCTGTGTATATGTAATTCTGTGTGATTAGTTATGTATTTAGTAAATAAATAATTAAACCCAATTTTGTATTGCTGATTCAACTTGTTAGCCAGGGTTCGTGAAGATAACCAAGAATTTACAACTTTCAGATGAGACTGAAATAAGGTGACGATTAATATTGACTGCTATTGATGTAAAATATTACTAGGTCTTTAAGAGTTTATTCGGAAGATAACTCCTCTATAAATATTATTTCGTGGTGCCCCGATTTTCTAGTTAATTACATTTACATGATTAGCTCAATCAGGTAATATTAATTACAGAGAAAGGATTTTATAGAATAGCATGTCATATCAATTAATCTGGCATAGTTAACAACACGACATACCCAAATGTCATACTTGAGTAAAAGTAGAGATACTTTAATAGAAAGTTACTAATTTATAAGTGAAAGTAGACCAGTAAAATACTACTTGAGTAAAATATACTTATTAAGTATCAAAAGTAAATGTAATTGCTAAAAAATACTTAAGTATCAAAAGTAAAAGTATAAATCGTTTAAAATTCCTATTATTTAGTAAAGCAGACGGCACAAATGTCTTGATTTTTTAAAATTTACAGATAGCCAGGGGCACACTCCAACACTCAGACATTATTTACAGATAGCCAGGGGCACACTCCAACACTCAGACATTATTTACAGATAGCCAGGGGCACACTCCAACACTCAGACATTATTTACAGATAGCCAGGGGCACACTCCAACACTCAGACATTATTTACAGATAGCCAGGGGCACACTCCAACACTCAGACATTATTTACAGATAGCCAGGGGCACACTCCAACACTCAGACATTATTTACAGATAGCCAGGGTCACACTCCAACACTCAGACATTATTTACAAAAGATGCATTTGTGTTTAGTGAGTTCGCCAGACGAGAGGCAGTAGAATGACCACGTGTTCTCTTGATAAGTGAGTGAATTTGACTATTTTCCATTCAAAATGTAATGAGTACTTTTGGTTGTCAGGGAAAATGTATGGAGCAAAAGTACAATATTTTTTTTATGAATGTAGTGAAGTAAAAGTAAAAGTTGTGAAAATTATAAATAGTAAAGTAAAGTACATACTCCCCAAAAAACTACTTCAGGAGTACTTTAAAGTATTTTTACTGAAGTACTTTACACCACTGGTTCTGGCATTTAGGTTGCCACAGACTAGTACATGTCCCTGAGCCTGGAAATGGTTTATCTCCCCCTCTAGGATGGAGAAGCTGTCATCTTTAAAGTATGGGGATTCTATTGGCGGGATATAGGTAGCACACATGAGGACATTTTTCTCTGTTGAGATAATTTCCTTATTAATTTCAAGCCAGATGTAAAATATTCCTGTTTTTACTAATTAAATAGAGTGGGTTAGGTCTGCTCTATACCAAATTAGCATACCACCTGAGTACCTTTCCTATCTCACACCTGGTAGTTTGGTGGATGGGATTACCAGCTCTCTGTAACCAAGAGGGTAACCAGTGGGTCAACTCCTCTATACCATGTTTCATGTAGGATGACAATGTGTATATTTCCAATGAAGTCTGGGTTAGTGCTCTTTAGGCTAACGGCAGATGACCTCAGACCTTGTATATTCCAGGTTGAGATAGTAAAAGCTTTGTGTTCCATAGTGTTTAGGCTCATACCATTACAGTAGGTGTGAGCAGAGCATGTTGAGCATCTGATACATTCCTCTTAGGTTGCAGGATAGGGCTTGGGGAGGTGCATTAGTGGTGGTTGGGCCTGTTGCTCTGCTCACGGCCTGGGCATATGTGCAGCTGTCATGTTGAGGTCCTTTCTGCAGTGTTGGGGTGCATGGGAGGGGGCAGAAGGGGCATACGACTGATCTGGGGGGGCCTATATAGGGTGTGGCCAGGGTTTGTTTGGGGTGGTCTCAGCTGGTTGGGGTGTGGCTGGTGAAGCTGTGGTCTGGGTGTAGGTCCTCTTGGCGTGGGTTCTCTTGGTACAGGTCTTTTAGGTCTGGGACCGGGTCTTGTGTGTCTGGGCGGGGTGTCCGTTGCTCTGTTGCTCCTGTGTGAGGTGCTGAGGCTGAGGTTGAGGGTGACGTCCTTCAGGGTCCTAGCAAAAGTTGGGATGGCTGCCTTGTAGAGGTGGACCTGGTCGTAAAGGCTGTTCAAGTCCATGGTGGAGTGGTGGGCCAAGTAGACATTAGGTTTTGAGGCATAGTCCCGGGAAATGCTTGCATTCACCCGCTGTATGGTGGCAAGGTGAATGTATTTTCGTGGTAGCAAGGTGGAGATAACCACTTGTGCGTTGGGGAAAGTGGAAGAAGCTTTTTCAATCACTCCCTTGAGTGCTGTGGCCACTCTTTCCTGCTGGTCCCTCAGGTCGTTTATGCTCGTGTGAATTATGATGTGTCTGGGGGACCCTAGTCTGTCCTCTGACAACAGCTTCAGGGCATGCTTAGTGTGAGCACCAGGGTTTAGCCACTTTGTGTTTGGGAAGAAGTTTATTCTCTTGAATGTATTTGCCATTTGAGTTAATGAGGAACACAATTTCTGGCTTTTGTGTGTCCTCAGTGGGTGTGTGGGGGTTGTCAGGAATATCGGGGGAGCTGACAGGGGGGCTGTTAGGAGGGGGTGGGGTCTGTTGGGTTGGTGGGTCCTGTGTTGTTTGTCCCAATGTGGTGTTGAAGTTGTGGTCCGGGTCTGAGGTGGGCTGTTCTGCTGGCTTCTCTGGGGGAGTGTCCTGCTCTCTTTCACACCTCAGCTTTCTCACGTCCTCCTTCAGTGCTGTTAGATGGGCTGAGTGTTCCTCTCTCCTCCATATTTTCTCTCACCTCAGTCCAGAGTGCAGCCAGCTCTCTCAGACAGCCATCCATCTCCACCTTCATCCCTCCGGGTCTTGTTGGGGAGTGTTGTTGTGCTGGTCTGTTTTGTCTGGATTGTGTGGACTAGCTCTCTGAGCTCCACCATGTCTCTCTCCAGCTCTGTGAATGTATCCCTGGAGGAGCAGTGCAGTTGTGGGACCTGGGTGGGTGACTATCCTCGTCTACAGGACAGTTTGAAGAGGTGTGATCAGACTCACTCAGGATGGTGGAATCGTCACCGGGAGAGAGCTTTTCCTGCTGTGCTCTCCCTTTGATCCCGTAAAAGTCCTGCTGGAACTGCTTGAGGATTCCCTACACCATTACTGTCCCAGACTTGTACACGTTGACAGAGGTTGTTTACATTTCCTCAATGTCTATTATTCAGAGTTTCCACCATGGGCCAGTACCCTCTCTCTTGACATAGGGGTAATGTGCTCTTATAGCACTGTGCCATGCCAGGGGATGGTCTGTGCGGAAAATTAAGCTGCAAATGGTGTCTCTGGATTGTCCTTGAGGAGCTTCTTTGTGTGCTTATTCCATGCAGTGTTATTTTTAATATCCAAGGGGTACTGTACTGTGATGACATCTGCACAGGGGGCTTCCAAGGTCTCTGCATTTGGGTGGGGGATGCTGTGAGACTCTCCTGCTATTGTTAGGCTCTTGAGTTCTCACACATCTCAGTGCTAATTCAAGTTGCAGCCAGGTCTGTTCTGTCCTAGCAGCTTGGTAGCTTAGTAGCCTTATTTACTAAGCTTTATATAACAAAATGACCTAGAGATTATTGTCTTTTACTTTTTGGCTTCAGATGTAGCTTCAGACTGAACATTACTCACTCAGTTTTGTGTTGGATGGTATTTCCAGGTTTCTGTGTTTCTTCTGCAGGTTTTAGTTTGTTAGAAGTTTTTTCTTCATGGTCCTTGGCAGTAATAGTCCATTCAAGTACTTTTGTCCAAAATCAAGGTTTTAGGTATGGAATTTTGATTTGGTTTGAAGGGTTTGATGTGGAGGGTAGTATCCTGTATAAGTCCTTGCGAGAGAAAAAAAATCGACATTTATCCAACTATAATTATATATTTCTTCAGAAGAACACAGAAGCCCATGAGCTCTCTTTCTCTCTCCCTCTCCATCTCTCTTTCTCTCTCCCTCTCCATCTCTCTTTCTCTCTCCCTCTCCATCTCTCTTTCTCTCTCCCTCTCCATCTCTCTTTCTCTCTCCCTCTCCATCTCTCTTTCTCTCTCCCTCTCCATTACTCTTTCTCTCTCCCTCTCCATCTCTCTTTCTCTCTCCCTCTCCATCTCTCTTTCTCTCTCCCTCTCCATCTCTCTTTCTCTCTCCCTCTCCATCTCTCTTTCTCTCTCCCTCTCCATCTCTCTTTCTCTCTCCCTCTCCATCTCTCTTTCTCTCTCCCTCTCCATCTCTCTTTCTCTCTCCCTCTCCATCTCTCTTTCTCTCTCCCTCTCCATCTCTCTTTCTCTCTCCCTCTCCATCTCTCTTTCTCTCTCCCTCTCCATCTCTCTTTCTCTCTCCCTCTCCATCTCTCTTTCTCTCTCCCTCTCCCTCTCTCTTTCTCTCTCCCTCTCCATCTCTCTTTCTCTCTCCCTCTCCATCTCTCTTTCTCTCTCCCTCTCCATCTCTCTTTCTCTCTCCCTCTCCATCTCTCTTTCTCTCTCCCTCTCCCTCTCTCTTTCTCTCTCCCTCTCCATCTCTCTTTCTCTCTCCCTCTCCATCTCTCTTTCTCTCTCCCTCTCCATCTCTCTTTCTCTCTCCCTCTCCATCTCTCTTTCTCTCTCCCTCTCCATCTCTCTTTCTCTCTCCCTCTCCATCTCTCTTTCTCTCTCCCTCTCCATCTCTCTTTCTCTCTCCCTCTCCATCTCTGATTGAAAAAGACCAACTCCAGTTAATAACAGCCCTGATGACAGGTACAGCTGTACATGTGGAACTGATGGAAGGGTGAGAAAGAGAGAAGGAGAGTGAAAGGGAGGAGTAGGGAGAAATAGGAAAAGGGTCTAGAGAGACAGAGGGAAGAGATGTAGACTAGAGTAAAACAGAGGGAGCAGAGGGAGATGCAGATTCAGAGAGAGAAAGAGAGAGAGAGAGAGAGAGAGAGAGAGAGAGGGAGGGAGGGAGGGAGGGAGGGAGGGAGGGAGGGAGGGAGGGAGAGAGAGAGAGAGAGAGAGAGAGAGAGAGAGAGAGTATATGTGTATGAATGCTTTGCTGGAGGGGATGTGATTGTTAATTTCAGATGATTAAATTGTTAATTTTCCTGGTTGATACAACTGCCATCGCCTGATTAAAGCAGTGAAGAGTTTCATATTCCACAGCCTTGTCACGTAAACAACTCCCCAATGTTTACACACAAACACACGTACACAGTCCCTCTGGTCACGAGGAGAGAATGAAAGAGGTTCTGTTCAATTACACTTTGCCTGTAGATTCAGAGATGTTTGAGTATACTCCCACTGCATACAGTATAAATAGTATCCCTCTTTTATTCTCACTTTCTTAATCACTATCTTTCTCTATCTATATCTCTTTCTCTCCGTTTCTCTCTCATACACACAGACTATACATTCCATGACAAATTCCAATTGAAAACATCAAACAAGCGGTGGTTAGTTGGTGTTAGTTCAAGGATCTAGTTTTCAGGGTGTTGCCCTTTATAATGTTAAAGTAGGTGCCCAGTGTTTCCAGATTTGAAAATATGACCGACCTATAATTACTTAGAATATGAGTGAAATAGTTTTTCTTCAACATTTTTTAAATTAAGTATGTTAAGAAGCTGCTATTCTCTGTTGGAATGATGTGCCAACCACAGAATGATGTGGGCGTATACCGGTCGCTAAAAATATTCATGCAAGTAGACCGCTGATTGGCCAGCTCATCCTCCTGTAGACCGCCAATTGGCCAATTCCTTCTCCTTAGGGAGATTACATCATGTTATATAAGGATGGTTTGAATGGTTGTGAATGGTCTCTTTGAGATACAAGTTTGAGGTGGGATTTTTGAGTTTTTTTCACCAATTTATGCTTTGGCCACAAATATGAGCAACATTATTAGGTATGAGTTAAAAGAAAAGGAACTTTTAAAGTGAGATTTTCACTGGTCTGTTACATTAAGAACATACTCCTCTTCTATAGTAGACGAGAGAGAGAGAGAGACGGAGAGAAAGAGAGAGAGAGCGATAGATATGTTATTACTGCAGTCCTCCTGTCAGCTCCAGAGAGAAGAATGTGTGCAAGTTCAGTTACATTCATATCATCTAAATAAACCAACATTACTTTGTAACCTACAAGGTTCCATGGTTCCTTAAGAAGTCTATAGTAGTGATGCGTGAGTTGACTCAATCCGCAGTCCCCGCGGGGTGGACGGGTTTAGGGTCATGAAATAGTGTGTGGATGAAGTGCCGGTGAGTGGCTGGTGAGTTGAAAGAGAAACAATACCTTAAAAAATCCATAAATCCATATATTTCTAGTGCAATTTTTATCTATTGGCTACGTTGAGGTTTTTCCTTCATTATTTTAGGCTATCTGGTATTAGAGCATAACGCTAAACTTTAGGGTTTCAACTGTACGCGCCAAATAGCCTACGTTGACAAATAATGCTTTTGGGAACAGGCAGAAAATGTTAACGTCAATCCACGGAGGAAAAAAGGACATTGTCGAAGTTTAATTCAATAAGGCAAAAGCTGTGAATGGAGAGTTGAAAATAAAGAGAAGGGAGGGTCAGAAAAGTCATGTTTGGAAAAGATTTGGTTAAGTGGTAGAAGAGGATGATAGCAGTGCCAGTTATGTGATGTGCGATGATTGCGAGGTGCTATGCCAATTCGACAGTCACAAGACGGGGACTTCAAATAGACCTATGACACGTCAAGGGAACTGTAGCTTACTGTTCAGATGGATAAAATGGAAACTGAAATCTGGACACTGGTCTTATAACCTCTCACATAGTCTTAATATTAACTCCTGCAGAATTAAGCATTTCTTGCAGTAAAATTATACACCAAATGCAGGCAGAATTTGGACTTGGGAACAGGAGTGGAGAAAATGATTTATTTATTTCTGCATCTTGAGAGAATGCAATGCTCAGTTAGATTCGACCTGTAGAGGTGCTGTCTTCATCATAAAAGCATTATAAGAGCTGAAAGTATTTCAACCATATAAAATATGCATTGAAGTCGAACTGAAGTCTCATCAGAAACACGTTGGGTCGTTTCCACACCGTTCCTTTTCTTTACAACCGGTCAAACTGATGTGATTTGGACATTTTGCACAACAAATATTTCCCTTTTTTGGTGGGGTTGTTATTGTATTTTCTCCCCCAGTACCTAAACGCATTAATTCTATCGGTTTATTACATTATTCTGGTGAGCAAGGTTTTATTTCGTCTTCTAGGGCAACATATAATGACAAAAGAGAAGCTGCATGTATCTAATTATAGACAACTTGACTAGCAAGTAACCTACCAAAATGTTGAATATTATAAGTAGAAACATATCTAAATCAGGCCAAAACAAATGTCCTGCACCCCCTGTCAAAAAATCATTCTGCCATCTTTAATCGTAGCATATAAAGCATTTTCTATCACACCCTGTAAGGTTTCACCTGTCCTTGTGCTTGTCTCCACCCCCCTCCAGGTGTCGCCCATCTCCCCCACTTATCCCCTGTGTATTTATACCTGTGTTTTCTGTCTGTTTGTGCCAGTTCGTCTTGTTTGTTCAAGTCAACCAGCGTTTTCTCAGCTCCTGTTTTTCTGGCTCTGAGCCAGGCTGCCTGACCACTCTGCCTTCCCCTGACCCTGAGCCTGCCTGCTGTCCTGTACCTTTGCCGCTACTCTGGAATATTGACCCCTGCCTGCCTTGACCTGTCGTTTGCCTGCCCCTGTTGCAATAAACATTGTTACTTCAACACAGTCTGCACTTCATTTTCTATATTTGCACGTTATGGTTGGGTGCGGGCTTCCGATTTTCACTTCATAACATATAATCGGTCAGTTGCGGATGGGTTATTAGCAATTGCTGGTGGGTGCAGATGAACAAACAGCTGTCTCGCGCACCACTATAGGCTCTGGTCACTTCCTGAGCCACGTTCAGTTGCCAAATGTTCACAAACTTTGCAGATAGAAAAGGCATGAATAGAGCCAATGTGATTCCTTATTCTACATGTCAGAAAGTGAATGTTTGTTCTTCATGACCTATTTCTATCTGAACGTTCCAAAATGTTGCGTCCTGCTGAATGCGCCCCTGTTTTGATTGCAGTAGCAAGTGGATAAAATAATCTGCTAAATGTCATATACTATATATATATACAGTACACTACATGACCAAAGGTATGTGGACACCTACTCGTAGAATATCTCATTCCAAAATCATGGGCATTAATATGGAGTTGGCCCACCCTTTGCTGCTATAACAGCCTCCACTCTTCTGGGAAAACTTTCAACTAGATGTTGGAACATTGCTGCTGGGACTTGCTTCCATTCAGCCACAAGAGCATTAGTGAGGTTGGGCACTGATGTTGGGTAATTTGGCCTGGCTCGCAGTCGGCGTTCCAATTCATCCCAAAGGTGTTCAATGGGGTTGAGGTCAGGGCTCTGTGCAGGCCAGTCAAGTTATTCCACACCAATCTCAGCAAATAAGTTCTGTACGGACCTCGCTTTGTGCATTGTCATGCTGAAACAGGAAAGGGCCTTCCCCAAACTGTTGCTACAAAGTTGGAAGCACAGAATCATCTAGAATGTCATTATATGCTGTAGCGTTTAGCCCGAACCATGAAAAACAGCCCCAGACCATTATTCCTCCTCCATCAAACTTTCCAGTTGGCACTATGCATTGGGACAGGTAGCGTTCTCCTGGCATCCGCCAAACCCAAATTCGTCCGTCGGACTGCCAGATGGTGAAGAGTGATTCGTCACTCCAGAGAAGGCGTTTCCACTGCTCCAGAATCCAATGGCGGCAAGCTTTACACCACTCCAGCCAACATTTGGCATTGCGCATGGTGATCTTAGGCTTGTGTGCGGCTGCTCGGCCATGGAAACCCATTTAATGAATACCCGATGAACAGTTCTTGTTCTGATGTTGCTTCCAGAGGCAGTTTGGAACTTGGTAGTGAGTGTTGCAACCGAGGACAGACGCTTTTTACGCACTACGCGCTTCAGCACTCGACGGCCCTGTTCTGTGAGCTTGTGTGGCCTAGCACTTCGTGGCTGAGACGTTTTTGCTCCTAGTCATTTCCATTTCACAAGAACAGCACTTACAGTTGACCGGGGAAGCTCTAGCTGGGTCGAAATATATAGTTATTATTATTACTACTATATTAAGTGAGTGTATCAGGAAGAGGGAAGCCATCTTGACTAGATTTATTTGATCAGAAATGTTTGGTAAATAGAAAATTGTTTATAATTTCAAAGCTTTAGTTTTGTCACTCCATTCAAGTGAGAATATTTTCAAAGACTTATTTAAAAGATATTGCATCGATTGTGAAGCGAAGTTTCAGTGGACTAATGCTTCTAAGGACCAATGTTTGGAAGGCCTAGTTAGTTATATTTTGTTTTTTTCTTCTGTAGACTACTTTCCTTTTGGATTAGTACGCAGACTAACAACTGAACTGGTAAAATCTATCCTCATTTCATTGGGTTTAGTGCTAACTGACCATTTTTGATGTGTGTTATATGCTTGCTAAAAAAAAGAACATTAGTGAAAGGGTGTCATTGTTAGTGCTGGCGTCAGTCGTGTGTACAGTCAACAGTGTGTTTGTGGTTTTAGCAGAGGGCAATAACATCCACCAAAAACACTGTGCCCAAACAAAACTGGCCTTCCTCAGCCCTCTCTCTCTCTCTCTCTCTCTCTCTCTGCCTCTCTCTCTGTTTCTGTCTCTCTCCCTCTCTCTTTTTTGGAATGAATACATTTCTTGAAGCTCCTAGACACATCATCAGTGATGTAACCTGGGGTCATATGGTGTTTTGGGTCTTACAACATCAGACACCCTCGCCCAGGTGACCCAGCTGAGGTTGATCACACTCTGACAGGTGGCATTACACTGCTCCCCATAAATCTCCTCTCTTGATCCAGAGCCATCTTGAGGCTTTTTCAGCTGCCTCGAGGGTTCTGCTGACGCCTCTCCTCCTCTTCGCTCCATTGATGCAGAGTGTTCTGTACTCTCTGTAGAGGGATTGCCTAGCAAAACCCCTGCAGCCTACCTCGATAGGCATGCACCTAGCCTTCCAACCCTGCTTCCGACAGTCGATGACCAGACCCTCGTACTTGGCCCTCTTCCTCCCGTACTCCTCCAGACGATTTTCCCAAGTGAATGTCAGCTCCAGAATAATGATGGTCTTTGTGGGCTCTGGTCTCAGGGTTGTCTTGATAATGTGCTGTGGAAACTTGAACTGCTTCTCCAGGTCTGCTCTCAGCTGTCAGTCCTGAGCAGTAGCTAGGATCCCTGCTGATGGTTCGGATTTTGAGCCTGACTGCTCTGCAGCTCGAATGAAAGTGATCTGCTGACTGATGGGCCGTGCTTGCTTGCTGTTGCCGAATCCTGTGCATATTGCTTCTGCAATTGTCTTGAGAACCTGGTCATGGCGCCAGCGATATCGGCCCCCTCCCAGAGCTTTAGGACAACAGCTTAGGATGTGCTCCAGTGTCCTCTCTCTTGGAGGATAGCGGGCTTGCAGGAGACTCCACTTTGCCCCAGCAGAACAGGTTCGATAGGCTGGGTAGGACATCATATATCGCCTGGATCAGAAACTTGATGCAGTGTGGTTCCACCTGCCAGAGGTCAGTCCACAAGACTGTTCTGTCTACTGTCTGCTCCCACCTCATACAGGCTCCTTGCTGTCTCATTCCCACTGCTCTGCTGGATCTCTCCTTTCCACAGCTGCTCTCACCTCCTCCTGAACCAGCCTCCGTCTCTCCTTCCCCTTGGCAGTGTCGTACCGGGGGGTTGAGAAGGTTCCCAGACCAGCTCTTCCCCGGGTCACAGCTCGCACCAGGACACTGTGGTGCAGCCGAGACTCAGCCTGCAGCGCGGTCTCCCCTGCTCTCCATTTCCTCCTGGTCTTGACCTCTACCCCCTCTTGGGTCGCTCTACTCCCTGTAATGCATCACTTCCCTCACCCAAGTCACCTTGAACTCCTCTTCCAGCCTCAGCTTGTTGTTGTTCCCATAGAGGGTGATGCTGCTCAGGCTCCTGGGCAACCTCAACCACCTCCGGAGATAGCTGCTGACTTCCTCTCAAAGAACTCAACAGTGGAGATGGGGACGTCGTAGATGGGCCGAGGTCAGAGTATCCTTGGGAGGATGCCATGCTGAACTTGCTGGGCAGTCCTGACCTCTCATTTTGTACAAACAGCAAAAAAAGGGAGAAAAGTGAATGAATCACACTCCCCCCTCCCTCATCCCCCTGTTCTCTTTATTGGGGCAGCTGCACCCTTTGACCTCCTCGCTTGTGGAATGTGTGTGAGGCGAGGGGGGAGGGAAGAGAAGGGGTGCGGGCTAGGGGGTCTCTCTTTCTCTCCCCACAACAAAAGCTGTCAGGGCGAACAATAGGCCCTGCAGAATAGTGTGTGTCCAGAGGGGCAGTCATCCGTGGTAAGGTGCAAACTAGGCAGAGAGAGGGAGAGTGAAGGAGAGGGGGAGAGTGAAGGAGAGGGGAGGGAGACAGAGAGAGAGATGAAGAGATGGAGAGAGGGAGAAGGGGGAGGCAGAGGAGACAGAAAAAGAGAGAAAAGTGAGCAGAAAGAGACAGATGGAGGGAGGGAGAAAGGGGAGGTAGAGGCGAGAGAGGGATACAGAGAGAGAGAGAAAGAGAGCGAGAGAAAGAGAGAGACACAGATAGATAGAGAGAGGGAGTGATGGGAGCCAGGGAGGGATGGGGACTAGAGGAGAGATATTTGTTTTGTCTAGGCACACTCATAAACACTGAACTTCCGTTGCCAAAGGAAACACAACACAAGGCCCAATATTGCGTGTGTGCGTGTTTGTGTCTGTATGTTTTCCGTTTGCGCGCACGTGTGTGTGTGAGTGAGCTGGCTGTGGTGGGTAAGGGGCCTGTGGAGCAGAGGGGACCAATGACTCACTGTACCAATGACATCAGTACTGTCAGAACCCCACACTGCATCAGTGCTCATTCAATAGGTTGGTGTGTGTGTGTGTGTGTGTGTGTGTGTGTGTGTGTGTGTGTGTGTGTGTGTGTGTGTGTGTGTGTGTGTGTGTGTGTGTGTGTGTGTGTGTGTGTGTGTGTGTGTGTGTGTGTGTGTGTGTGCGTGCGTGCGTGCGTGCGTGCGTGCGTGCGTGCGTGCGTGCGTGCGTGCGTGCGCGTGCGTGCGTGTACATGCACGTTCATCCGTACAAGTGTGTGTGTGTGTGTGTGTGTGTGTGTGTGTGTGTGTGTGTGTGTGTGTGTGTGTGTGTGTGTGTGTGTGTGTGTGTGTGTGTGTGTGTGTGTGTGTGTGTGTGTGTGTGTGTGTGTGTGTGAGGGGAGGAGCGACGCCTCATACTCTGCAGCTGGGCTACAGACAAAGGTGTTGGTCACGCTTTGCCCTAAGATGCGGGTGTGTGTGTTTTGAGGTGGGGAAGAGGGGGGTGTTCTTGGGATTTTGCTTTGAAAGCCCAGGGCGGCATACTGTTGTAAAAGGATGGATTTTCCAGAGGGAAGGATGCTTTTGTAATGTCAGGACAAGAGTATCTAAAGTGATGAAGGTTATGCACTCTGCTCAGCGGTAGTAGAACAAACACACCCCTCCCTAGCGGAAAACAACCATATAAATCCAAAGAGACTCTGTAACTATAGTGCTCAGCCCTGGAGATTTGACGAAGTGTGTTTGAGCTCCCTCCAAAGAGCACCTTCGAAAACACATTTGTGTAATTGTCAGCACTCAAGGGGCCCTCTTACCTTTGTTTTCTCCTTACCAAAACGAAACGTTCTATAGTACGTTCTCTAGTAAAAGGTTCTTAAAACCAGTCAAATGGTGGAGTTCTTTGTTTTCTCCTTACCAAGATGAAACAATCTATAGTACGTTCTCTAGTAAAAGGTTCTTAAAACCAGTCAAATGGTGGAGTTCTTTGTTTTCTCCTTACCAAGATGAAACGTTCTATAGTACGTTCTCTAGTAAAAGGTTCTTAAAACCAGTCAAATGGTGGAGTTCTTTGTTGTTGTTTTGCTGAATGCTTTTGCTTCTGTTTGTTGACACGACAGAATGTATTTTTGGGGGTTTATTTCCGGAGTGAAACAGGTGGTCTTTGTATGTAGTCCCCCTACTCTTTTCTCCTTCATTCTATCCACCTCCCTCTCTCCTTCTCCACAATGGTTTGAAGGACACTTTTTCTTTCTGAAGCTTTCACAGTCACCAAAACTCAACTTCCCCGTCACTCCTCCCTCTCCTTCCCCCATCCTCTCCTCCTTTACTAGCTCTCTCTCTTTCCTTCATGGTCTCTCTCTCGCTCTCTCTCTGTCTCTTCAATTCAATTCATTTCAATCCGAAGGGGCTTTATTGGCATGGGAAACGTGTTTACATTGCCAAAGCAAGTGAAATAGGTAATAAACAAAAGTGAAATAAACAATATAAATTAACAGTAAACATTACACTCACACTCAGTGTTGTAATGACATGCAAATAGCTAAAGTTCAAAATGGAAAATAAATATACATAAATATAGGTTGTATTTACAATGGTGTTTGTTCTTCATTGCCCTTTTCTAGTGGCAACAGGTCACAAGTCTTGCTGCTGTATTTCACCCAGTAGATATGGTAGTTTATCAAAATTGGATTTGTTTTCAAATTCTTTGTGGATCTGTGTAATCTGAGGGAAATATGTGTCTCTAGTATGGTCATACATTTGGCAGGAGGTTAGGAAGTGCAGCTCAGTTTCCACCTCATTTTGTGGGCAGTGTACACATAGTCTGTCTTCTCTTGAGAGCCAGGTCTGCCTTTGGTGGCCGTTCTCAATAGCAAGGCTATGCTCACTGAGTCTGTACACAGTCAAAGATTTCCTTAATTTTGGGTCAGTCACAGTGGTCAGGTATTCTGCCACTGTATTCTCTCTCTCTCTCTCTCTCTCTCTCTCTCTCTCTCTCTCTCTCTCTCTCTCTCTCTCTCTCTCTCTCTCTCTCTCTCTCTCTCTCTCTCTCTCTCTCTCTCTCTCTCTCTCTCTCTCTCTCTCTTTCTCTGTCTCTCTCTGTTTCTCTATTTGCTCATACAACAGCTGCCAGGTTTCTTTGCAGAGAAAATGTGTCCCTCTTTCCTTCTCCTCACTCCCTCTCTCCTTTTCCTCCCTCTCTCCTTCCTTGCCCTTTCACCTATCGACCCGTTATCTCTCCTCCTTTCCTTTCAGGTGATCCATGCCATATTACAACACACACTAGCGATATGGGGCTTCCTGTCTCTTAAACATGCAGACACACACTAGCGATATGGGGCTTCCTGTCTCTTAAACATGCAGACACACACAAGCGATATGGAGCTTCCTGTCTCTTAAACATGCAGACACACACTGGCGATAGGAAGCTTCCTGTCTCTTAAACATGCAGACACACACTAGTGATAGGAAGCTTCCTGTCTCTTAAACATACAGACACACGCTAGCGATAGGACGCTTCCTGTCTCTTAAACATGCAGACACACACTAGCGATATGGGGCTTCCTGTCTCTTAAACATGCAGACACACACAAGCGATAGGAAGCTTCCTGTCTCTTAAACATGCAGACACACACTAGCGATATGGGGCTTCCTGTCTCTTAAACATGCAGACACACACTAGTGACATGGGGCTTCCTGTCTCTTAAACATGCAGAAACACACTAGCGATATGGGGCTTCCTGTCTCTTAAACATGCAGACACACACTAGTGACATGGGGCTTCCTGTCTCTTAAACATGCAGAAACACACTAGCGATATGGGGCTTCCTGTCTCTTAAACATGCAGACACACACTAGCGATATGGGGCTTCCTGTCTCTTAAACATGCAGACACACACTAGCGATAGGAAGCTTCCTGTCTCTTAAACATGCAGACACACACTAGCGATATGGGGCTTCCTGTCTCTTAAACATGCAGACACACACTAGCGATATGGGGATTCCTGTCTCTTAAACATGCAGACATCCTAGTCTGATTTCATCTATGGTGACAGATACACTGATTTGACTGTGATGCTCTAACGCACTGATGCTCACACACACACACACACACACACACACACACACACACACACACACACACACACACACACACACACACACACACACACACACACACACACACACACACACACACACACACACACACACACACACACACACACACACACACACACACACACACACACACACATTCAGACATGGCATACAAATACAGACACACACACACCCGGGCCGGAATCTATTGGACAGACATTTGATTTCCATAGTGGGGCAACTTTGTTGCATAGAATTTTTTTTATGGGTATTATAGTAAAGATAATTTAAGTGTAAAAATGTTTTTTTTTAAGTTTAAACTTAAACATTTGTCCAAAATAATTCCAGGATCCGAAAAGTGCACTGCACCTGCCAACTTTCCTTCAATTCCCAAGTGGGAGAAAGCATCGGAGCGAGAGAAACATCTCCCCTCTGTCCTAAAATGTATCTGATGCTGACATGCCATACAGCATCAGATACATGGCCTACACATAGAAAGACAGAGGGGCGCTGTTTTGCTCGCTCGGATGCTTTATCGCAGGTATATCCAAACTTGGGTATGCCCAATGCCATCAGGAGTACGCCAAATACAAATGTTTTAAAAAATATATATAATTCTTCACATTTTCAAACATTCCATTTATATTTTCCAACGGGGCTATACATTTGGGGGAGTTTTTATTCTCGTCTGAGTAGCCTCGTTTCACTGCCAAAAATAAACTTAAACCATCTAGTGTTCAGTGAAATAACAACACAATGTCAAATACAGGTAGCCTAGTCAAATAATGAACATCCAATCACATTAACCGTTACTCTCTCGCGGGAATTCCACTAACGGTCCATATGTAGCCAAACATAGCTGCTGCTCATGTTGGTATCTGTACTGATGGTGCAATAGCAGTGACAGGGAGACATAGTGGAGTGATAACACGCATGCAAGCAGTTGCTCCCGACGCCACTTAGGTACACTGCAGCATCCACCGAGAGGCTCTTGCTGCCAAGGGAATGCCTGACAGCTTGAAAGACGTTTTGGACATTACAGTGAAAATGGTTCACTTTGTTAAATCAAGGCCCCTGAACTCTCGTGTTTTTTTCTGCACTATGCAACGATATGGGCGGTGACCATATAACGCTTTTACAACATACAGAAGTGCACTGGTTAACAAGAGGCAAAGTATTGACACGTTTTTTTTTTAAATTGAGAGACGAGCTTAAAGTTTTCTTTACCGACCATAATTTTCACTTGTCTGACCGCTTGCATGATGACGAGTTTCTCACACGACTGGCCTATCTGGGTGATGTTTTTTCTCTCCTGAATGATCTGAATCTAGGATTACAGGGACTCTCCGCAACTACATTCAATGTGTGGGACAAAATTGAGGCTATGATTAAGACGTTGGAGCTCTTCTCTGTCTGCATTAACACCCTGAGGAAGGCACAGTGATGCCGAAACATTGGTATATGCCCATTAAATTGCTTGGAGTTCATACATGGAGTGTGCGACTTTCTTTATTTTGATAGTTTATAGCTTATTCACCGTTAGTTAGCACCTCCACACAAACTATTTTTTCTGGGTGTGCGCCAGCTCATGTTTTTTAATCGGCATTAACAAGGACAACACACAGGTCTTTCCGTGATTGTATGATTATTTTGTGTGTAAATGAACTCAAGCTTACGGACAATGTCAAATGTGATATAGCGAAGCACCTGAGTGAGTTGGGCGCGCAATTACGCAGGTACTTTCCTGAAACAGATGATACAAACAACTGGATTCGTTATCCCTTTCATTCCCTGCCTCCAGTCCACTTACTGATATCTGAACAAGAGAGCCTCATCGAAATTGCAGTTAGCGGTTCTGTGAAAATGAAATTTAATCAGAAGCCACTGCCAGATTTCTGGATAGGGCTGCGCTCAGAGTATCCTGCCTTGGCAAATTGCGCTGTTAAGTCACTGATGCCCTTTGCAACCATGTACCTATGTGAGAGTGGAGTCTCGGCCCTCACGAGCATGAAAACTAAATACAGGCACAGACTGTGTGTGAAAAATTATTTTAAGACTGAGACTCTCTCCAATACAACCCAACATTGCAGAGTTATGTGCATCCTTTCAAGCACACCCTTCTCATTAACCTGTGGTAAGTTATTCACAATTTTCGATGAACAAATACGGTTTTATATGTAAGATGGTTAAATAAAATTGTATTATTATTTGTACCCTTGGTCCTATGAGAGCTCTTTGTCACTTCCCATGAGCTGGGTTGTGACAAAAACTCACACTCTGTGAGGATCTGTATTTATTGTCTTAGTCAACCTTGTGTTCTGTTTCGTTGTGTTCTTGAACGTAGCCCTGTCTTTAATTTTTGTTCACCTGGTCTCATCAGCTCCTTATTTAGTTCAATTCATTCTGTTTGTTCCTTTGTGAGCAATTGTTCGTTTTGACTCTACTAAGCCTTTTTCTGGCTCGTTTGTGAGAACCAGTTATAGCTTTCAGTCCTAGTTTTGATTCACCTGCCTGTTTGCCTACCTGTGTATGACCATTGCCTGCCTGTGACCACGATTCCTGCCTTCTGCGAAATAAACACCTGCCGTGCTCTGTGCGTGAATCTACACCTTTTTCTCCCTGAGTATTCATTACACACTCATTCTTCTGTTTAATAAATGTATTGTATAGTGTGTGTGTGGCAGGCTTACAATGATGGCAAAAAACAACATTTAAGAGTACGCTGACCCTGGTGCTAGAGGGGGTACGCAGCTGGAGGTTGAATGTTTGAAGGGGTACGGGACTATAACAAGTTTGGGAACTACTGCTTTGTCTGATATTGATGCATCGTTTTGTCGGCGCATGCCCGGTCAAGTAAATGATCAATATTGACGTTTTTTATTTGGACAGCAAAGATGTACTCCTGACACTCAATTATTTCTCAGACCCTCATTGATATATCTCTCTATAGCACTCACACAGTGGCAATAATAGAGGAGCGATATGCCATCCTATAGGGCAGAGGTATTCAACTCTTACCCTTCGATTTCCAGAACATGCTGGTTTGTCTGTTCTACCTGACAATGAATTGCATCCACCTATAGTCCCAGGTCTAAATCAGTCCCTGATTAGAGGGGGACCATTTTTTTTTTAAAGCAATGGAACTGGCTTCAAGGTCCAGAGTTGAGTTTGAGTGATATCCACAAAGTGGTTATAGGCATTGAGATGTCTCAGAGAATTCAACTCACTGAGATGGGGAGACACAGAGGATAGGACACACATACACCAAAGGCCCTTGTGTATAGCTGTCACATGGAGTATGACGAACAGTGGTTTTCTCTCTTTGTTTTATTCACATAGGTGTTTTGAAGGGTTGGTTAAGGGCCTTGTTTTCCCCTCTGGCTGTGAGATACAGAGAGGGAATTTCATTATGCAAATCTGCATTGATGAGCATGCCCCTAGGCCTTTATCTCATAGACACAGAGTAACAATTACAAACACACAGAGTCATGCACACACATTTTATACTTTAGTTATTTAGCAGATGCTTTTATCTAGAGCAACTTACAGTGAGTTCATACATTTCTGTGTTATTTCCCCTGTGGGAAACGAACCCACAACCCTGGAGTGTGCAAGCACCATGCTCTGCCAACTGAGCCACATGATACACACCAACGACACACACGATACGACACATATTCACGCACACAACGCCCCATTTCATGTCTGTCACCCGGAGGCGTGTAGGTGGTTGGCAAACAATTTCCCCTATTTCCCTTACCCCCTATCCCCCCTCGTCTTCAAATCTCCCCCCCCCCCCAATCTACTTCTATAATCTACTTCTCTAACCATGACTAAGGTTGCCCCCCTGTTACCCTTCTTCAACACCTCTCCAACACCCCTCATGCCAACCCCCCTTCCCCATTTGCCCACCTCCACACCATGACTAAATCTGCCTCACCCCACCCCTGTCATGCCCAAATGTACCCCCCCCCCCCCCCCCCCCCTCTTACCCATCCTCTCCCCATATGTATGTGACCTAATGACCCTCCTGTTATACACAGTGCCCATCTGTCACCAAGAGGCACGGGGGGAGTGAAGTGAGGGGGGGGGGGGGTCTATAGGGACACAGCATGATTGTCAGTCAGTCAGGACACTGGCCAGGCCAGCAGTATGGCCTTCCCAAGAACAGCCCCACAAGACCAGCCATACATGGGTTTTTCTATGAACAATGGGGCCAACATTTCAAAATTAAAAGGATTTTCATGCAGTTCCACATGTGTACTTTGAGGAATAAAAGAGAATATATGCAAACTGGCCCATAACTCCACCTATACAACAAAAAGTGTCAGAAAAGTAGGCCATTACCACTTTAAAATTAATTCAAGTTTAGGTCTTGCCAATGCATTGATAGTCAAAGTATTATTACATTCTAAAATATGTCAGAATAATGTGGACATTGCCTGACTAAATATACTGGATGTATGTGATTTTTCTGTATCCTATGTGGCCGACGCAGGGACACATAATAAAGCCATTTGAATCTCACCATAGCTGTTTTTATAATGAGAAAGGGACCAAAAAACGATTTCCTTTTTTAACGGAAGGATTTGTATGGAAAGACAAGTTGAAGCCAACAGATGCTGTCATCCTCATAATAACCGCACATTGTTTTACCGCAACAGAGTAGCGCAACACCCTTCAATTGAAGCGGAGGGAAACAAACGAAATTGGCCCCATCTCTCACAAAAATTGATCAAAAATGATGTCACAGATAATTATAAGGGAGAAGGAGAACATAAATTGGCTACAAGCACCAACTTTAGGAAATTGTAGATTTTCAAAGTAGGCCTATTCCAGTACTTGAATTTCTGAGCTCCAAATTCAAGTTCAAGTAGGCTACTTCAAGTCCCCTGTATTGTTTAAAATTGCAGCTGTAACATGGAAAACAAAATATCTTTGTCATGTTGTTTCATGAACAGATCATGTTGTGAATAAACCCACTATCAAATTTGATGTCATTATATCCAGAATAATGAATAGGAATAGTTGGGTGCTGCTCAATAGTCTGTCCTACACATTGCACACAGTCAGTGACGACCCATCATTCAGCCACCTGTTTTGTTCTGTTTTGCATGTTATTTTGGCATTAATACGTGTCACATATCAGTTTGCAAACAATGGAAAAAATATATATATCATTGAGTTAATAAAGCCGCATTTCTTGAGTAAGGTAGCTCCAAAATGCAGGTGTTTCAGCCTAGCTCAGTGCGTTCTGTGGTGGTGGGGCAAGCCAGCAGAAAATACAGAGCGTTGCTCCGTGATTGGCTCAGTGTTCTGTCACTCATGGGGACGCTACGACACCTCCAATTCTAAGGGTAGACTTAAAAAATGTCAGTCCCTTGAGTGCTAACATAAAGTTACCTTAGAAGTGCCCATCCAAGAAGGCTCAAGGTCATTGGCCACAGATAAAATGTCGTCAAATCACGTTATATCTATAGTAGGTTTGATTAGCTAGCAGTCATCATCATGAATCAAGTCGACAATCTACTGGCAAATTATTTTTTATCCTTGTCATATGAAGAGAAATAACGAAGAGAAATTATAGATAAAATGTATTGGTGCTCATCGGCCATTGGACATCAACATTACACAACAAGTTGAAAATCGCAAATTCAACAATGAGTGGTTTGGAAGGAATCCGTGGCTAACTGTGAGTTCAAGACAACTGGGAACTCGGGAATTGTAAATTGGTAACTCGGGCCTCTTTCTAGAGCTACGACCTGAAGATTGCCAGACTTTGTTGACAAAGTTTGATGACAATATTTGCCCACAGAAGGACCACCACGCTACCTTCCTGTTCCTGCACAACAAGGTGAGTCCAAAAATGTTGTGTATGCTACTGCATAAATGATGTAATATGCCAGGGAGATACAGTGGGGAGAACAAGTATTTGATACACTGCCGATTTTGCAGGTTTTCCTACTTACAAAGCATGTAGAGGTCTGTAATTTTTATCATAGGTACACTTCAACTGTGAAGTGTAGGTGATTTTTAAGTAATTCATTTGCATTTTATTGCATGACATAAGTATTTGATCACCTACCAACCAGTAAGAATTCCGGCTCTCACAGACCTGTTAGTTTTTCTTTAAGAAGCCCTCCTGTTCTCCACTCATTACCTGTATTAACTGCACCTGTTTGAACTCGTTACCTGTATAAAAGACACCTGTCCACACACTCAATCAAACAGACTCCAACCTCTCCACAATGGCCAAGACCAGAGAGCTGTGTAAGGACATCAGGGATAAAATTGTAGACCTGCACAAGGCTGGGATGGGCTACAGGACAATAGGCAAGCAGCTTGGTGAGAAGGCAACAACTGTTGGCGCAATTATTAGAAAATAGAAGAAAATAGAAGAAGTTCAAGATGATGGTGAATCACCCTCGGTCTGGGGCTCCATGCAAGATCTCACCTCGTGGGGCATCAATGATCATGAGGAAGGTGAGGGATCAGCCCAGAACTACACGGCAGGACCTGGTCAATGACCTGAAGAGAGCTGGGACCACAGTCTCAAAGAAAACCATTAGTAACACACTACGCCGTCATGGATTAAAATCCTGCAGCGCACACAAGGTCCCCCTGCTCAAGCAGGCGCATGTCCAGGCCCGTCTGAAGTTTGCCAATGACCATCTGGATGATCCAGAGGAGGAATGGGAGAAGGTCATGTGGTCTGATGATTCAAAAATTGAGCTTTTTGGTCTAAACTCCACTCGCCGTGTTTGGAGGAAGAAGAAGGATGAGTACAACCCCAAGAACACCATCCCAACCGTGAAGCATGGAGGTGGAAACATCATTCTTTGGGGATGCTTTTCTGCAAAGGGGACAGGACGACTGCACCGTATTGAGGGGAGGATGGATGGGGCCATGTATTGCGAGATCTTAGCCAACAACCTCCTTCCCTCAGTAAGAGCATTGATGATGGGTCGTGGCTGGGTCTTCCAGCATGACAACGACCCGAAACACACAGCCAGGGCAACTAAGGAGTGGCTCCGTAAGAAGTATCTCAAGGTCCTGGAGTGGCCTAGCCAGTCTCCAGACCTGAACCCAATAGAAAATCTTTGGAGGGAGCTGAAAGTCCGTATTGCCCAGCGACAGCCCCGAAACCTGAAGGATCTGGAGAAGGTCTGTATGGAGGAGTGGGCCAAAATCCCTGCTGCAGTGTGTGCAAACCTGGTCAAGAACTACAGGAAACGTATGATCTCTGTAATTGCAAACAAAGGATTCTGTACCAAATATTAAGTTCTGCTTTTCTGATGTATCAAATACTTATGTCATGCAATAAAATGCGAATTAATTACTTAAAAATCATACAATGTGATTTTCGGGATTTTTGTTTTAGATTCCGTCTCTCACAGTTGAAGTGTACCTATGATAAAAAATTACAGACCTCTACATGCTTTGTAAGTAGGAAAATCGGCAAAATCGGCAGTGTATCAAATACTTGTTCTCCCCACTGTATGTATACTGTAGCTAAGAAAGTAGCGTTAATACTTAGTGTATGTTGTGTATTAAGCTGTTAGTAGCCCATGTGCATCACCCTAATAATTTGCTCTATTTTCACCTCTTAATTTCGCCTACTTTTATGAGTTGGTGGTGCACATGTAGCCTATAACCTGTTTTTGAGATATGTAATCATTGAATATTGTAAGAGCTTTCATTGTCTGCTTATATGCCCCCTTTATTTATCCTACAGTTCTGACTTGGTGTACAGGGAGAACACTGTAAGAACGGCCCATGTTCTGAATTCTGTCGCTGTATTCTGTACATTTCAAAAGTGCTGAACAAATAGTTATATTGACGATGTCCGTCCTAGCTCACTCATTAATGTCTTAATCGAAATTACGGATCGCCTCTTATCCGCTTGTTGTCCCCTTATGCCACAGTTTGTAAATCTTAATTGTCAGTAGAAACCACATTTGTTTAAGCGAGTCAGCCACATCAGCTATGTTTTTTTAAAGGCAGTAAATGAGGCTGAATGAACTGTTTCGCTGCCAGACAAGGCTCAGCTAATAGCCAGGTGTAACAGTGGTAAGATGTTGGGACTGCTGTTGGGACAGCTTTATGTAGGCCCTAACAGTTTGTGGGCACCGTTTGTCACCGTTATAGTGCAATTAATGTATTGTTTAGTGTTGTGTTGTGTAGTGGCTTTGCTGGCATGCATCCCACTTGTTTGTTATTTTTGCCCCACCAAGATTTACATGCCAAATACCCCACTGCACACAGTAGACTCGGTGTCCAATCCGAGGCACAAAAACATATGAAAACATGAACTCATGACCTTCTGTCTCTGTTAAATCTAACATGACCCTGCTGTAAATCAAGCTGACAACAACAGATGATCCAACGTGAATCCAGGCACAACTGTTTTCACCGGCGTAACGAATGAGACACCAAAATATTCTTGATATTGCTCCCGGCACTTGGGATGTTGTTGCATCTAATGAGCTATCACAACAGCTGTTTGTCACAGAGTTCCTTCCTGGATCAGAAGATGATGTGTGAAAATATCACGAGTCACTAATTAGCTGGACACCAAATACCTGTCCAACAAGTATTGTTATGCATAATTGATTGAAGAACCACATTAATGACAGTATCAATTTAGGTTTTAAGTATCTCTTTCAGTTATGAAGCATTCGATTTTGCAATCACATACATCATTTTGGATCTGTGTGCCCATGAAATCTGTTTGAAACTGTTTTCACCCTGTAACATAAGAAATGTTACGTAGTTAACCTGCATTTCGGAGATCTTTATACAAATTTGTCCAACAGCTAGATCCAGGATAGATCACATGACTTTGGACAAATCCGTCAAAACCAGAATAAAGGTTTAAACAGGTTTTAAATCAAGTCGTGAATTTAATTGTATATAGTTATGATATAATAATAAGAAGAAAATGGTCAGATTATTATGAATGATTTATCAACAGCTGTAACAAGTTGTCCAGTGTAGGAAATCCTCACTGGTACCCTGGTTTCTAGAAAGATCCACATGCAGTAGGCACTGGCCAATTCACTCTCACACCAGTAATGATGGGGATCAGATAAATAGTATAAATCACATGATCCAATGACATTGAACTATATAATAGGAATAGTTCTCTGTAGAAATGGTACAAAAGTTTTACCATGTTTTCAAATGTGCCTATTTTGAAAGTCTCTTTATACAATGCACCTCATACGCACCCGAAAAGAACAATCCACCTACCATTCAAGACGAGGTATCTTGGAGGGTAGATGAATGAATGAAGTCATCTAAGTGACAGTAAGTGTAAACAGGTGAGGATAAGCAACACTAGAACACACTTCTCCTGGACAGGACAGCCGGGTTGAGTGTTGATCCTCTCTGTTTTAATTCCCCTCTCTCTCTTCTTGTCTGGTGTCAAGTCAAATATCAGGTTAACTGAGCATGACAGCACAACAACCACAGATGAACTACCTCCTGGTTTCAGTATTAGGGAGAGGGGAGAGGGGGAGAGAGAGAGATGAGAGAGAGGGAGAGTGATAGAGAAATGACACACACACAGACACACACACACGCACACACACAGACAGTCAGACATCAAGGGAAGTGTGGGAACAGCACATAGTGATTACCTGACTTGGGTTCATCGTTTCATACCATATATTATATTTCCTCTCCCAACCATAACCCCCACCACCTCCCTAATCCTTCTCCCCCTTTCAACCCTCTCCTACCCTCCCACCCCTCGCTCCTCATATACCCCCCTCCACCTCCACCAAAACCTCATTTCCTCTGGTGCCTCCAGCTATGGGCCCAGTGTTAATTGTGAGAAGGTGGGGAGTATGTGGTTGAGTGTTTGGATTTATTGTGTGTGCCTGCCTTCCTTTCTGCCTTTGCGCCTTTGCATTTGTGAACATGTTTGTCTGTCTGTGTGTGTGTGTCTGTGTGTGTGTGCGTGCGTGCGTGCGTGCGTGCGTGTGTGTGTTTGTGTTTGTGTGTGTGTGTATTCACACTTGTGTGT
>NC_092116.1:16614301-16706801 GCF_045679555.1 Salvelinus alpinus
TTTGCTGGTTGGCTGGCTTGCTGGTTTGCTGGTTGGCTGGCTGGCTGGCTGGCTGGCTGGCTGGTTGGTTGGCTGGTTGGCTGGTTGGCTGGTTGGCTGGTTGGGAGACAGGCGTGGGTGAGGGAGCAATGCGTCAGCATGTGTCTGGGGAATGGGGTATGAACTCAATTCAATTCAATAGATCTGTATCGTCACCTAAGGGCAATTCTTGTGCAGCGTGAAAAGGAAATATATACATACATCACAATAACACCCAGCAGGTGATGTGTGTTGGTTGTCATAAAGACTGGGCTACTTGGGGATCTGGTCTAGTGCATGGAGCTGTTGTATGTGGTTGGGGTAGATAGCTAGAACAGTCAACTTAATGATTGAGGTACTAGACTTGGGTCCAATTAATACTTAACTTTATAACTGGTATACAAACATGAAGTTATAAACTTGGAATAGTAGATCTTTTATTTTATTTTTTATTTTTTATTTCACCTTTATTTAACCAGGTAGGCTAGTTGAGAAAAAGTTCTCATTTACAACTGCGACCTGGCCAAGATAAAGCAAAGCAGTGCGACAAAAACAACAACACAGAGTTACACATAAACAAACGTACAGTCAATAACACAAAAGAAAAGAAAAACAGAAAAATCTATGTACAGTGTGTGCAAATGTAGAAGAGTAAGGAGGAAAGGCAATAAATAGGTCATGGAGGCGAAATAATTACAATTTAGAAATATTACTGGAGTGATGGATGTGCAGATGATGATGTGCAAGTAGAGATACTGGGGTGCAAAAGAGCATGAGGCTAAGTAATAATATGGGGACGAGGTAGTCGGGTGTGTTATTTACAGATTGGCTGTGTACAGGTACAGTGATCGGTAAGCTGCTCTGACAGCTGATGCTTTAAGTTAGAAAGGGAGATATAAGACTCCAGCTTCAGAGATTTTTGCAATTCGTTCCAGTCATTGGCAGTAGAAAACTGGAAGGAAAGGCGGCCAAAGGAAGTGTTGGCTTTGGGGATGACCAGTGCAATATACCTGCTGGAGCGCGTGCTACGGGTGGGTGTTGCTATGGTGACCAGTGAGCTGAGATGAGGTGGAGCTTTACCTAGCAAAGACTTATAGATGACCTGGAGCCAGTGGGTTTGGCGACGGATATGCAGTGAGGGCCAGCCAACGAGAGCATACAGGTCGCAGTGGTGGGTAGTAAATGGGGCATTGGTGATAAAACGGATGGCACTGTGATAGACTACATCCAGTTTGCTGAGTAGAGTGTTGGGGGCTATTTTGTAAATGACATCGCCGAAGTCAAGGATCGGTAGGATAGTCAACTTTACGAGGGTATGTTTGGCAGCATGAGTGAAGGAGGCTTTGTTACGAAATAGGAAGCCGATTCTAGATTTAACTTCGGATTGGAGATGCTTCATGTGAGTCTGGAAGGAGAGTTTACAGTCTAGCCAGACACCTAGGTATTTGTAGATGTCCACATATTCTAAGTCAGAACAGTCCAGAGTAGTGATGCTAGTCGGGCGGGCGGGTGCAGGCAGCAATCGGTTGAAGAGCATGCACTTAGTTTTACTAGCATTTAAAAGCAGTTGGAGGCCACAGAAGGAGTGTTGTATGGCGTTGAAGCTCGTTTGGAGGTTTGTTAGCACAGTGTTCAAAGAAGGGCCAGAAGTATACAGAATGGTGTCGTCTCCGTAGAGGTGGATCATAGAATCACCAGCAGCAAGAGCGACATCATTGATACATACAGAGAAAAGAGTCGGCCCGAGAATTGAACCCTGTAGTACCCCCATAGAGACTGCTAGAGGTCTGGACAACAGGCCCTCTGATTTGACACACTGAATTCTATCTGAGAAGTAATTGGTGAAACAGGCGAGGCAGTCATTTGAGAAGCCAAGGCTATTGAGTCTGCCGATAAGAATGCGGTGATTGACAGAGTCGAAAGCCTTGGCCAGGTCGATGAAGACGGCTGCACAGTACTGTCTTTTATCGATGGCGGTTATGATATCGTTTAGGACCTTGAGCGATAACAGCACTTACAGTTGACCGGGGCAGCTCTAGCAGGATATGAATGCTAATCTTTATGGTCCACTGTGTGTGTGTGTGTGTGTGTGTGTTTGACAGTAAAGATGTATAACTCTGAATAAGGATATGACACAGATTTCTTACATTGCATCAGTTTTGAGCCATGAGGATTGTTGTTGAATATTCAGGGGTAGTCATGTTGTCATCCCTATTTGATGGATACTGCGACACACACACACAAGCACGCAGACATGTCGTGTATGTGTGTGTGTGTGTGTGTGTGAATGCTTGTGCGTGTGTGGCCTTGTTTGTATACTCGTTTGTGTGTGTGGTGTGTGTGTACGTTTTGCTAATTTGTCAGTCCCTCTCCGATCCTCATCTTTATGTGTATGTTGACAGCAGTGAGAACACATGACTGCACAACTGCTCATTTCTCCCACTGAATAAATTAATAGTTGATAAATAAGTGAATAAATTAAAGAATAGAGAGGAGGAGGAGGAGGCTAAGGAAGGAAGGAAAAAGTTTCTCATCAGAAAAATGTAATTTCTCACTCCGGCACCCACGAGAACGGGGGGAGGGTGGCGAGTGAGAGGTGGAGGATGTGTGTGTGTGTGTGTTGCAAAAAATAGGTTCATTTTCTGCCTGTTTATCTCACACGCCTTAACACTGACACACAGATATATTTTTATCAGGTTTCCCTATCATACACTATGTATACAAAAGTATGTGGACAACCCTTAAAATGAGTGGATTCGGCTTTTTCAGCCACACCCGTTGCTGACAGGTGTATAAAATCGAGCACACAGCCATGCAATCTCCATAGACAAACATTGGCAGTAGAATCGCCTCACTGAAGAGCTCAGTGACATTTAACGTGGCACCGTCATAGGATGCCACCTTTCCAACAAGTAAGTTTATCAAATTTCTGCCCTGCTAGAGCTGCCCCGGTCAACTGTAAGTGCTGTTATTGTGAAGTGGAAACGTCTAGGAGCAACAATGGCTCAGCCGTGAAGTGGTAGGTCACACAAGCTCACACTATGGGAACGCCAAGTGCTGAAGCACGTAGCGTGTCAAAATTGTCTGTCCTCAGTTGAAACACTCACTACTGACTTTCAAACTGCCTCTGAAAGCAATGTCAGCACAAGAACTGTTAGTTGGGAGCTTCATGAAATGGGTTTCCATGGCCGAGCAGCAGCACACAAGCCTAAGATCACCATGTGCAATGCCAAGCATTGGCTTGAGTGGTGTAAAGCTCGCCGCCATTGGATTCTGGAGCAGTGGAAACGCATTCTCTGGAGTGATGAATTCACCATTTGGCAGTCCGATGGACGAATCTGAGTTTGGCAGATGCCAGGATAACGCTACCTGCCCCAATGCATAGTGCCAACTGTAAAGTTTGGTGGAGGAGGACTAATGGTCTGGGGCAGTTTTTCATGGTTTGGGCTAGGCCCCAGTGAAGGGAAATCTTAACGCTACAGCATACAATACCATTCTAGACGATTCTGTGCTTCCAACTTTGTGGCAACAGTTTGGACCCTTTCCTATTTCAGCATGACAATGCCCCGTGCACAAAACGAGGTCCATACAGAAATGTTTTTGTCGAGATTGGTGTGGAAGAACTTGAATGGCCTGCACAGAGCCCTGACCTCAACCCCATCGGACACCTTTGGGACGAATTGGAACGCCGACTGCGAGCCAGGCCTAATCGCCCAACATCTGTGCCTCACTAATGATCTTGTGGCTGAATGGAAGCAAATCCCTGCAAAAATGTTCCAACATCTAGTGGAAATCCTTCCCAGAAGAGTGGAGGCTGTTATAGCAGCAAAGTGGGGACCAACTCCATATTAATGCCCATGATTTTAGAATGAGATGTTCGTGTCCACATACTTTTGGTCATCTAGAGTATGTTCTTAATAACTCCCTCACACACACACTCATGTTCACTTTACGGTACACACGAAACTAGGATTGGTCTGACACTGACTTTCAGTACATCCAATTTCCCTACGTGTTAAGTTATTCATCAACATGTATTTGTTAACCAACCAGGATCCAGAGTTTTTCCTGACCAACTAGGACCCAGAGTGTTTCCCTTTTCCTGACCAACCAGGACGCAGAGTTTTTCCCTTTTCCTGACCAACCAGGACCCAGAGTTTCCCTTTTTCTGACTAACCAGGACCCAGAGTTTTCCCTTTTTCTGACCAACTAGGCCCAGAATCTTTTTTGGGTTTGGAGGACCTTAACTTTCTCTCCACATGGGCCTGAATGGGCCTGAGGCACTGCAGTGAATCACACTCTAAAACTCTCTCTAAATAATGAATCTGAAATGGCACCCTATTCCTGATATAGCGCACTATTTCAGGGTTCTATTACAGAGGTATCCCTACTGGACAGAGCCAGTGGCACTGCATTGAATCTCAGTCAAACTGTGTTTAAATGATGCATGTGTTATGTTCTTCTGTACTGTACTGGTTGCAGGTTGTGATGTGATGTGATGCGATGTGGAGGCCACCAGGTTTCACTCAGTACCAGCTATAAATAATTATCATACACCCCTCTGCAGTGTGCACAGCTGTCATCAAGGCAAAGGGTGGCTACTTTGAAGAATCTCAAATATAAAATATATTTTGATTTGTTTAACACTTGGTTACTACGTGATTCCATATGTGTTATTTTATAGTTTTGATGTAGAAACTAGCAAAAATAAAGAAAAACCCTGAAATTAGGTTTGTCCAAACTTTTGACTGGTACTGTACATGCACCCCCCCAGCCCCAACACACACACATACAGACCATCATTTCAAGTAGTATTTCTTATTTTCAGTAGCTGTAGAGAGGACCAGCTGTCAGCAGGCTGCCAGTCAGTAGTGTTGTTTCCTGGGAAAACCCATAACCCACCACCCATAATTGTTATGCTGATGAATGAGGACCCAAAAGCGACGTAATAGTAACAGAGTCTTTATTCCAGTATCAAACAAACAATGATTCTCCTGGATATATCAAAGGTAAATCCAAAACAGGAAACTGAAATCCTCTCGTCAGTAGAGAGGAACGACAGGAGACGCGACCACAGACTGCAGGTCGCTTCAGGAAGGCACAGGCCGTAGCTGACATAGGCACCTGCTCACACGCAGCATCTGAAGAAGGCAAAAACACGACAGGGCGGAACAAGGACACAGGAACAGCAAACATCAAACAAGAATCCGACCAGGACAGAAGCGGAAAACAGAGGGAGAAATAGGGACTCTAATCAGAGGGCAAAATAGGGGACAGGTGTGAAAGAGTAAATGAGGTCGTTAGGAGAATGAGAAACAGCTGGGAGCAGGAACGGAACGATAGAGAGAGAGAGCGGGAGAGGGAGAGAGGGAGGAGGAGAGAGAGAGAGAGAAAGAGGGAAAGAACCTAATAAGACCAGCAGAGGGAAGCACAGGGACAAGACATGATGATCAAAGACAAAACATGACAGTACCCCCCCACTCACCGAGCGCCTCCTGGCGCACTCGAGGAGGAACCCTGGCGGCAACGAAGGAAATCATCAATCAACGAACGGTCCAGCACGTCCCGAGATGGAACCCAACTCCTCTCCTCAGGACCGTAACCCTCCCAATCCACTAAGTACTGGTGACCACGTCCCCGAGAACGCATGTCCATGATCTTCCGTACCTTGTAAATAGGAGCGCCCTCGACAAGGACGGGGGGGGGGGAGGGAAGACGAACGGGGGCGCGAAGAAAAGGCTTGACACAAGAGACATGGAAGACAGGGTGGACGCGACGAAGATGTCGCGGAAGAAGCAGTCGCACAGCGACAGGATTGACGACCTGAGAGACACGGAACGGACCAATGAACCGCGGAGTCAACTTGCGAGAAGCTGTCGTAAGGGGAAGGTTACGAGTGGAAAGCCACACTCTCTGACCGCGACAATACCTTGGACTCCTAATCCTACGTTTATTGGCGGCTCTCACAGTCTGCGCCCTGTAACGGCAAAGTGCAGACCTGACCCTCCTCCAGGTGCGCTCACAACGTTGGACAAAAGCCTGAGCGGAGGGAACGCTGGACTCGGCGAGCTGGGACGAGAACAGAGGAGGCTGGTACCCAAGACTACTCTGAAACGGAGATAGCCCGGTAGCAGACGAAGGAAGCGAGTTGTGAGCGTACTCAGCCCAGGGGAGCTGTTCTGCCCAAGACGCAGGGTTTCGAAACGAAAGGCTGCGTAATATGCGACCAATCGACTGATTGGCCCTTTCTGCTTGACCGTTAGACTGGGGATGAAACCCGGAAGAGAGACTGACGGAAGCACCAATCAAACGACAGAACTCCCTCCAAAACTGTGACGTGAATTGCGGACCTCTGTCTGAAACGGCGTCTAACGGGAGGCCATGAATTCTGAACACATTCTCAATGATGATTTGTGCCGTCTCCTTAGCGGAAGGAAGCTTAGCGAGGGGAATGAAATGTGCCGCCTTAGAGAACCTATCGATAACCGTAAGAATCACAGTCTTCCCCGCAGACGAAGGCAGACCGGTAATAAAGTCTAAGGCGATGTGAGACCATGGTCGAGAAGGAATGGGAAGCGGTCTGAGACGACCGGCAGGAGGAGAGTTACCTGACTTAGTCTGCGCGCAGTCCGAACAAGCAGCCACGAAACGGCGCGTGTCCCGCTCCTGAGTAGGCCACCAAAACCGCTGGCGAATAGAAGCAAGCGTACCCCGAACGCCGGGATGGCCAGCTAACTTGGCAGAGTGAGCCCACTGAAGAACAGCCAGACGAGTAGAGACAGGAACGAACAGAAGGTTACTAGGACAAGCGCGCGGCGACGCAGTGTGAGTGAGTGCTTGCTTTACCTGTCTCTCAATTCCCCAGACAGTCAACCCGACAACACGCCCTTCAGGGAGAATCCCCTCGGGGTCGGTAGAAGCCACAGAAGAACTAAAGAGACGGGATAAGGCATCAGGCTTGGTGTTCTTATTTCCCGGACGATAGGAAATCACGAACTCGAAACGAGCGAAAAACAACGCCCAACGAGCTTGACGTGCATTAAGTCGTTTGGCAGAACGGATGTACTCAAGGTTCTTATGGTCAGTCCAAACGACAAAAGGGACGGTCGCCCCCTCCAACCACTGTCGCCATTCGCCTATGGCTAAGCGGATGGCGAGCAGTTCGCGGTTACCCACATCATAGTTGCGTTCCGATGGCGACAGGCGATGAGAAAAGTAAGCGCAAGGATGGACCTTATCGTCAGACTGGAAGCGCTGAGACAGAATGGCTCCCACGCCCACCTCTGAAGCGTCAACCTCGACAATGAATTGTTTAGTGACGTCAGGAGTAACAAGGATAGGGGCGGATGTAAAACGCTTCTTGAGGAGATCAAAAGCTCCCTGGGCGGAACCGGACCACTTAAAGCAAGTCTTGACAGAAGTCAGAGCTGTGAGAGGGGCAGCCACTTGACCGAAATTACGAATGAAACGCCGATAGAAATTAGCGAAACCGAGAAAGCGCTGCAACTCGACACGTGACTTAGGAACGGGCCAATCGCTGACAGCCTGAACCTTAGCGGGATCCATCTGAATGCCTTCAGCGGAAATAACAGAACCGAGAAATGTGACAGAGGAGACATGAAAGGCGCACTTCTCAGCCTTCACGTAGAGACAATTCTCTAAAAGGCGCTGGAGTACACGTCGAACGTGCTGAACATGAATCTCGAGTGACGGTGAAAAAATCAGGATATCGTCAAGGTAAACGAAAACAAAAATGTTCAGCATGTCTCTCAGTACATCATTAACTAATGCCTGAAAGACAGCTGGAGCATTAGCGAGACCGAACGGCAGAACCCGGTATTCAAAATGCCCTAACGGAGTGTTAAACGCCGTTTTCCACTCGTCCCCCTCTCTGATGCGTACGAGATGGTAAGCGTTACGAAGGTCCAACTTAGTAAAGAACCTGGCTCCCTGCAAAATCTCGAAGGCTGACGACATAAGGGGAAGCGGATAACGATTCTTAACCGTTATGTCATTCAGCCCTCGATAATCCACGCAGGGGCGCAGAGTACCGTCCTTCTTCTTAACAAAGAAAAATCCCGCTCCGGCGGGAGAGGAAGAAGGCACCACGGTACCGGCGTCGAGAGAAACAGACAGATAATCCTCGAGAGCCTTACGTTCGGGAGCCGACAGAGAGTATAGTCTACCCCGAGGGGGAGTGGTCCCCGGAAGGAGATCAATACAACAATCATACGACCGGTGAGGAGGAAGGGAGCTGGCTCTGGACCGACTGAAGACCGTGCGCAGATCATGATATTCCTCCGGCACTCCTGTCAAATCACCAGGTTCCTCCTGAGTAGAGGGGACAGAAGACACAGGAGGGATAGCAGACATTAAACACTTCACATGACAAGAAACGTTCCAGGATAGGATAGAATTACTAGACCAATTAATAGAAGGATTATGACATACTAGCCAGGGATGACCCAAAACAACAGGTGTAAAAGGTGAACGAAAAATCAAAAAGGAAATGGTCTCACTGTGGTTACCAGATACTGTGAGGGTTAAAGGTAGTGTCTCACATCTGATACTGGGGAGAAGACTACCATCTAAGGCGAACATGGGCGTGTGCTTCCCTAACTGTCTGAGAGGAATGTCATGTTTCCGAGCCCATGCTTCGTCCATAAAACAACCCTCAGCCCCAGAGTCTATCAAAGCACTGCAGGAAGCAGCCGAACCGGTCCAGCGTAGATGGACCGACAAGGTAGTACAGGATCTTGATGGAGAGACTTGAGTAGTAGCGCTCACCAGTAGCCCTCCGCTTACTGATGAGCTCTGGCTTTTACTGGACATGACATGACAAAATGTCCAGCAGAACCGCAATAGAGGCAAAGGCGGTTGGTGATTCTCCGTTCCCTCTCCTTAGTCGAGATGCGAATACCTCCCAGCTGCATGGGCTCAGTCTCTGAGCCGGTGGGAGGAGATGGTTGAGAAGCGGAGAGGGGAAGCACCGTTAACGCGAGCTCTCTTCCACGAGCTCGATGACGAAGATCTATCCGTCGTTCTATGCGGATGGCGAGTGCAATCAAAGAGTCCACGCTGGAAGGAACCTCCCGGGAGAGAATCTCATCCTTAACCTCAGCGTGAAGTCCCTCCAGAAAACGAGCGAGCAACGCCGGCTCGTTCCAGTCACTGGAGGCAGCAAGAGTGCGAAACTCTATAGAGTAATCCGTTATGGATCGATCACCTTGACATAGGGAAGCCAGGGCCCTGGAAGCCTCCTTCCCAAAAACTGAACGATCAAAAACCCGTATCATCTCCTCTTTAAAGTTCTGATAATCGTTAGAACACTCAGCCCTTGCCTCCCAGATAGCTGTGCCCCACTCCCGAGCCCGACCAGTAAGGAGTGATATGACGTAAGCGATCCGAGCTCTCTCTGTTGAGTACGTGTTGGGCTGGAGAGAGAACACAATATCACACTGGGTGAGAAAGGAGCGACACTCAGTGGGCTGCCCAGAGTAACATGGTGGGTTATTAACCCTAGGTTCCGGAGACTCGGAAGACCAGGAAGTAGCTGGTGGCACGAGATGAAGACTCTGAAACTGTCCAGAGAGATCGGAGACCTGAGCGGCCAGGGTCTCAACGGCATGACGAGCAGCAAACAATTCCTGCTCGTGTCTGCCGAGCATTGCTCCCTGGAACTCGACGGCAGTGTTGAGAGAATCCATAGTCGCTGGGTCCATCTTGGTCGGATTCTTCTGTTATGCTGATGAATGAGGACCCAAAAGCGACGTAATAGTAACAGAGTCTTTATTCCAGTATCAAACAAACAATGATTCTCCTGGATATATCAAAGGTAAATCCAAAACAGGAAACTGAAATCCTCTCGTCAGTAGAGAGGAACGACAGGAGACGCGACCACAGACTGCAGGTCGCTTCAGGAAGGCACAGGCCGTAGCTGACATAGACACCTGCTCACACGCAGCATCTGAAGAAGGCAAAAACACGACAGGGCGGAACAAGGACACAGGAACAGCAAACATCAAACAAGAATCCGACCAGGACAGAAGCGGAAAACAGAGGGAGAAATAGGGACTCTAATCAGAGGGCAAAATAGGGGACAGGTGTGAAAGAGTAAATGAGGTCGTTAGGAGAATGAGAAACAGCTGGGAGCAGGAACGGAACGATAGAGAGAGAGAGCGGGAGAGGGAGAGAGGGAGGAGGAGAGAGAGAGAGAGAAAGAGGGAAAGAACCTAATAAGACCAGCAGAGGGAAGCACAGGGACAAGACATGATGATCAAAGACAAAACATGACAATAATAAAATATGCCTTAAAAATGTCGCTGTCTCCCCAAAGAGCAACAGGAGAGGCAAAAAATATATTCACAATAGCTGTTCAAATGACTTTGGTTTGAACCTCTATGCTCTATGGGCTCTTTCTTCTTTCTTTCTTTCACCAATCTTTCTTTCTCTTTGCTTTTTCTGTTAATGCTGTTAGTTCTAACTCTTTCAGCTCTCTCTCTCTCTCTATCTCTCTCTCATCTAGATTTATTTGTAGCCCTTTTGTGTTCATGCTCTCATCACTCTCTCCCCTCCATCGACTCACTCTCTCTTCCTTTCTCACCTCACCTCTCTCTCTCCATCCATCTCTCCTAACCTAATAAGTGAGTGAATGCTGTGGCAGCAGAACACCGTTTCTCTCTCCCGCAGACTTAATGTGATGGCGGAGCTGTTTTAAATTTTCACCTCGTTTTAGGAGTTATCACATTGCCATCATTAAGTCTCACTCTTTCTCTCTTTCAGCGGCTCACTCACGCGTTCCTTATCCTTTCCATTTGACACCTTTCTGATGTGACTGTGTCTCAGGATTTTTAAAAAGCTTTTCCATTTGTAGAGCAACGGTTGATTGGTATCTGGTTGTGTCAAGGGAAACGTTAGGATAATGTTAAGCCCTGTGGGTTATGTAACGTTAGATCAACGTTTGTCCACTTACGCTATCTTATCTGTTAGTTAATGGTCACCGGGTTATCTGTAATGTTAAACCAATGTTGAATCAACATTGAAACAACATTTGCCACACCAGAGTTCATCAGTGCTTATCTCCGAGCTGTGTTTTCACAGACGGTGTTTGACATTAGGGACTCTTACCTAGAGTGGGCGCAAATTAAACTGACAGAGAGAGAGGTCAGGGGGTGGGGGAGGGGGAGGAGAGAAAGGAGGGGGGAGGAGGGGGTTAAGCCCCCTACAGAAAGGGAGCACAAAGTTAATATCCCAGCTCGCCTCCAGTATTAACTAGGGTTAAACCACTATGGTCTTCTGCTTTAATGATCAACAGCCCCATAGAGAAGGTACAAGTCATCCTTATCCACTGGTCCAGCGTCAGATATTCAGACTTCGTCTTTATGGTGAAGGTATGGGGCGTGGGGTAATCTGATCCTAAATCTGTGTTTAAGGACAACTTCAAGCTCGAACACAGGCCACAACACCATTGTTACTTAAGAATGCTTTAGGGCTGGTTTGGATTAATTTGAGGGCACATTATGTCATATTTAGGTCAGCCATCTTGGATTCACTTAGTAGTCAGAAGACATTTCTGTTCCTCCGGTGCCCCAGCCCCCCGACCGTGCCACTGCAGGCTTTCACAAGCTGGGAGTTGCCACATTTCTGTTTCTATATACCAGGGTCCTAAAAGCCTTAAAAGTGAAGCCACACACACACACACACACACACACACACACACACACACACACACACACACACACACACACACACACACACACACACACACACACACACACACACACACACACACACACACACACACACACACACACACACACAACCCCCAAACACACACCTCCCATCTATGAACTATGCGAGGGTGTGGTTCTGTCGTGAGGTGAGCAGGTCATGTGGAGACCACTGGTATATAGAGGTTAAGGTGCAGGTTAGGGCCTCGGTGGCAACAGTGGCAGCGTCGCGGTGAAAGTTATGAGCCTGGCAACATGCACCACAGGCCCACTCTGTGATATTTAGTCTACTGGCTGCAGACTGCCATTATATTGTTTTTCAAATTGCGTTTTGGGTCTTTAAAGTGTTTAAAAAACCCTTGTCCTTTAGAACAGGAAGTTGAGGTTTGCTGATGGAAAAAACATTTTTTATACGGACGGACGTCTGCCGTCGTAAAAATCAAAAGAAGTCGTCCACATGGGAGCGTTTAACTTCTAATTAACATGGCGTAAGAATATGACTGGAATTACAGCTGCTGCCTGACACATGGTGTGTGTGTGTGTGTGTGTGTGTGTGTGTGTGTGTGTGTGTGTGTGTGTGTGTGTGTGTGTGTGTGTGTGTGTGTGTGTGTGTGTGTGTGTGTGTGTGTGTGTGTGTGTGTGTGTGTGTGTGTGTGTGTGTGTGTGTGTGTGTGTGTGTGTGTGTTGAATGTGTCTGTAACACATGTGTGTATTGTATGGCATGTGAGTGGGTGTCAGATCCATGTGGTAGCTCAGTTGGGAGCTTTCACTACTGTCAGAGTAGCTATGATGCATATGCTCAATGAACGCACACCCTTCACTGCTTCAGTTACCCCAATGGAGGGAGAACATTTAGTAAGACACGTGCTAAAAGTGCATTGTTGGTAATGGTCTTGTAAGTAAGCCTTTCACTTATAATTCACTGTATCACATTTTCCAGTGGGTCAGAAGTTTACATACAGTAAGTTGACTGTGCCTTTAAACAGCTTGGGAAATTCCCAAAAATGATGTCATGGCTTTAGAAGCTTCTGATAGGCTAATTGACATAATTTGAGTCAATTGGAGGTGTACCTGTGGATGTATTTCAAGGGCTACCTTCAATCGCAGTGCCTCTTTGCTTGACATCATGGGAAAATCAAAAGAAATCAGCCAAGACCTCAGAAAAAAAAATTGTAGACCTCCACAAGTCTGGTTCATCCTTGGGAGCAATTTCTAAACGCCTGAAGGTACCACGTTCATCTGTACAAACAATAGTACGCAAGTATAAACACCATGGGACCACGCAGCTGTCATACCGCTCAGGAAGGAGACGCGTTCTGTCTCCTAGAGATGAACGTACTTTGGTGCGAAAAGTGCAAATCAATCTCAGAACAACAGCAAAGGACCTTGTGAAGATGATGGAGGAAACAGGTACAAAAGTATCTATATCCACAGTAAAACGAGTCCTACATCGACATAACCTGAAAAGCCATAAAAAAAGCCAGACTACGGTTTGCAACTGCACATGGGGACAAAGATCGTACTTTTTGGAGAAAAGTCCTCTGGTCTGATGAAACAAAAATAGAACTGTTTGGCCATAATGACCATCTTTATGTTTGGAGGAAAAAGGGTGAGTCTTGCAAGCCGAAGAACACCATCCCAACTGTGAAGCACGGGGGTGGCAGCATCATGTTGTGGGGGTGCTTTGCTGAAGGAGACTGGTGCACTTCACAAAATAGATGGCATCATGAGGAAGGACAATTATGTGGATATATTGAAGCAACATCTCAAGACATCAGTCAGGAAGTTAAAGCTTGGTTGCAAAATGGGTCTTCCAAATCGACAATGACCCCAAGCCTACTTTCAAAGTTGTGGCAAAATGGCTTAAGGACAACAAAGTCAAGGTATTGGAGTGGCCATCACAAAGCCCTGACCTCAATCCTATAGAACATTTGTGGGCAGAACAGAAAAAGCGTGTGCGAGCAAAGAAGCCTACAAACCTGACTCAGTTACACCGGCTCTGTCAGGAGGAATAGGCCAAAATTCACCCAACTTATTGTGGGAAGCTTGTTGAAGGCTACCCAAAACGTTTGACCCAAGTTAAATAATTTAAAGGCAATGCTACCAAATACTAAGTGAGTGTATGTAAACTTCTGACCCACTGGGAATGTGATGAAAGAAATAAAAGCTGAAATAAATCATTCTCCCTACTATCATTCTGACATTTCACATTCTTAAAATAAAGTGGTGATCCTGACTGACCTAAGACAAAGACTTTTTACCAGGACTAATACGTTTTGATTTGAATTTGATTCGATTTATTTGGTCACACACTGCCTGAGAATATTATTTGATACAAAACACACCATGGACAACTAAAAAACATTTGAAAGGGAACCCTGTTTTATGGTGTACAAGGGCTCTGGTCAAAAGTAGTGCACTAGGGAATAGAGTGGCATTTCAGACATGCCCTCTGTCTTTACGTGACTTTTATGAAATGTCTTTCATGCTTTTCTAAAAACAGTCATCCATTGTCTCCTACGACGATCTCAACATCCGTTAGAAATGAATATATGAAAAGTGTTTGCCTGGATAAATATAGCTTTGCCTTTCGTGTTGACTGCACATTATGTCCCAGTAGGTTTGCCGTCTAAGCCGTGACATTTTCCCACAATATTGCAGTGTTAAACCAAGACTTAGGGACTTAGGGTCCTATAACTCAAGATATCACTGGATGTGTACACACACACACACACACACACACACACACACACACACACACGTTAGTGTGTCTGGAAACATTAGAATCATAAGCCTTGTCTTCCTCTGTGTCTCCGTCTCTCCATCTCATAACCCTTGATTCCTTGTCTCTGTCTATCTGTCTCGGTACATTCTGCCTGTTTTGAGTCTGAGTCTCTGTGAGTCTCTGTCGGTTTGTATTCCTCCCTCTGTCACTCTCTCTCTTTCTCTCTCTCTCTCTCTCTTTCTTCTGTTTCATTCTGTTTTTCCTGTCTGCCAGACTTTCTTTCTCCATCCCTCTCTTTTTTATTTCTCTCTTTTTCTCTCTCTCTGTTTATCTTTATTTGTGTGTCAGCTTCGGTCTTCATTGGTCTTCAAATTCTCTCTCTCCCTCTCCTTCTCTTTCTCTCTCACTCTCTCTCTCTCTCTCGTCGGAGTGCATGCTGGGAGTGAGTCGGGAAGCAGGAGCGATTGTGGGAGCGACTTAATTTCTCCATATTGGGTTTTGGTGTGTATAAATATATATATATTGATTAGTTGAGTTGTTTTAAGGTTATGTTGTCTCACTATGACTAAGCACGTATAGGGATGGTGGGATATTTAAGGTTGTTTCTCTCTCGAGGGCGCCACCAGCGGGAGCGGTTGGTTGTCATGGCTACTCGTGGAGGTATAGAGTTTGAAAAACTTAGTCGGCGGCATGGAGTGAAGGTTCCCGCTGCGACAGGTGGAAAAATGTAGTTTAGCAATGGGAGCTATCATTGATATGATATCATAAAATCAGCCTCAAGGATGAATAGCGCTGTGGTAATATTCTTAGATTCTATTGAAAAGACACAGACGTCGGTATTTCCTCGTATGAATCCGGCGAAGAAAGTTGTACTTTCTAACGTGCCCCTTTCGTTGGAGAAGAAGTGTTGGAGAGAGAGCTATCTCGTCATGGACAACTTGTTTCTACAATAAAAAAGGTTATTTTTGGATGCAAATTGCCTTTGCTGAAACATGTCGTATCTCATAGGAGACGAGTTCACGTGATTTTAAAGAAGGATACTGACAAACTGAATTTCGCGTTCAGTTTCAAGATTGATGGGTTTGTTTATGTGTTCTACGCTTCTACTGAGTCAATGAAATGCTTTGGGTTTGGAAGAGAGGGACATTTGGTGCGTAATTGTCCAGAGAACGAGCTCAGAGCCCGGTAGCAGATCTAGCGCTGGTGCAGCTGAAGCACCACTGAGAAGGGATGAACAGGCTGAGGGTTCAGGAGAAGAGATGAACAGGCTGAGGGTTCAGGAGAAGGGATGAACAGGCTGAGGGTTCAGGAGAAGAGATGAACAGGCTGAGGGTTCAGGAGAAGGGATGAACAGGCTGAGGGTTCAGGAGAAGAGATGAACAGGCTGAGGGTTCAGGAGAAGAGATGAACAGGCTGAGGGTTCAGGAGAAGGGATGAACAGGCTGAGGGTTCAGGAGAAGGGAGAAGGTGGGCAGATGTGGTGGGAGAAATAGGAAAGGAGAGCAATGTGGCTACGGGGGAAGTTGTGGTAGAGCAGGGAAAAGAGGGTGGCCAGTAGGTGAGACTGCGATTGAGGTCGCTGAGGGGGTGCTGGAGAATGAAAGGGGAGTTCAAGAGGAGAGTGAAACAATGGAAATTTTACGTCAATTTCTGAATTTGACAAAAGTGAAGAAATATGTGCAGGATTATAATGTAATGGATTTTTTTCCTGAAAGTGAATTGTTTATTGAATCAGCAAAGTTTCTGATGTAAAAAATAATGGGTGGAGGTTTGACAAGCCCAGAAATTGCTAGACTAAAGAAAGTGGTCACGAGAGTGACAAGTGAGGTATTTTTATTTATTTAACCTTTATTTAACTAGGCAAGTCAGTTAAGAACAAATTCTTATTTACAATGACAGCCTAGGAACAGTGGGTTAACTGCCTTGTTCAGGGGCAGAAAGACAGATTTTTTAACCTTGTCAGCTCAGAGATTCGATCTAGCAACCTTTCGGGTTAACGTAAACTCACGTAAACTCGTACATCGCCTTGGTCCGTACAATTGCCCTTATTTTAGCGCCCCAAAAACGTAATACTTCCAGATCAACTGTAATGTCAATACCATTGTAAAGCACAATTTCTCCCCTTTCCAACAGAATCAATTACATGACCTAAACGCTGCCCGTTTCTGCATAATGAGCCTCGTCAGGTCTTTTTAAAAATGGCGGGTGGGGAAGCGAAACTAATGCGTGATAGTGAGAAGGAGAGATGTCGTGTGGGAAAATTGCTTTTTTTCACTCGATCGGTCCAACTTATCACCTTATCGCCTCTAAAATGTAAATAAAACACTATAAAGAGTTTATATAATGTGTCATTACATACCTATTTGAAGGTTTGTGTCGAATTTGAATCTGGTTTTTAGGGCGGTGCTAAAGTGATCTTAGAAGTAAACAGCGGCTTTGAGAATCATGATCGCTTGCAATGATGACGCAAAAAATGACTAGGTATCCCCCTTACCCCCGTCACTATCCATTTCTTGTTTTTAAACGATGAGAGAAGTGCTACACCTGGTGGAGAGAGATTGTAAGACAGAAATAGTTGCTTTATGCGTGCTGTACGTTACGACATGACACGTCACGATGTAACGGAGGGCCCGTTTTTTCAACTTTTCTCCAATACTATAGAGCCATTACCATGTCGATCAACGCTTGAATAGAAACCTAGTTCACACCCCCAATTTTGAAGTCAACACAGTCGCTACAGTCCCATTCGTTTTCTAATAAAGGGAAAGGGAAGTGACATAAGTTTTCTACAAGAAACACATAGTAATATGGATAAGGAAGTTATGTGGCAACATGAGTGTGTGTGTGGGGGGGGGGGGGCAGTGGTGTGTAGTCATAAAAACTCAAAAAGTGGCGGTGTGGCCGTCCTGTTCTCAAAAGATGTTTTGCCTTTGTCATATGAGGTTGAAGAGGTAGATGAGGGAAGGTTATTAAAAGTTAGATATGAAAACATCCCTATGTGTTTAATAAATGTATATGCCCCTGTAGTGGCAGTTGAGAGGGTATGTTTTTTAGAGACATTATCAAGTACCATTGAGAAATGTAATACTGAGGATGATTTATTTCTTGCTGGGGATTTTAACTGCACAGTCAGTGATTTAGATAGAAATCACGAAGAACCTCATATAGCCTCAAGGACTTTTTTAAAACACTTTATTGTAACACATGAACTATGTGATAGTTGGCGGAGTCAAAATGGAGGTACGAGACAGTACACATGGGCACATGTGAGAGAGAACACCATCTCTCTGGACAGGTTAGATAGGTTTTACTGTTTTGAGCATCAATCTCAGGTCTGTAAATCAAGTGTGATAAAACCCCAGTGGGATGTTCTGATCTTTGTTTAGCAACAGAGGGGATGAACATTAACACTGTAAAACCCCAGTGGGATGTTCTGATCTTTGTTTAGTAACAGAGGGGATGGACATTAACACTGTAAAACCCCAGTGGGATGTTCTGATCATTGTTTAGTAACAGAGGGGATGGACATTAACACTGTAAAACCCCAGTGGGATGTTGTGATCATTGTTTAGTAACAGAGGGGATGGACATTAACACTGTAAAACCCCAGTGGGATGTTCTGATCATTGTTTAGTAACAGAGGGGATGGACATTAACACAGTAAAACCCCAGTGGGATGTTCTGATCTTTGTTTAGTAACAGAGGGGATGGACATTAACACTGTAAAACCCCAGTGGGATGTTCTGATCATTGTTTAGTAACAGAGGGGATGGACATTGATGAAGTAAAACCCCAGTGGGATGTTCTGATCATTGTTTAGTAACAGAGGGGATGGACATTAACACTGTAAAACCCCAGTGGGATGTTCTGATCATTGTTTAGTAACAGAGGGGATGGACATTAACACTGTAAAACCCCAGTGGGATGTTCTGATCATTGTTTAGTAACAGAGGGGATGGACATTAACACTGTAAAACCCCAGTGGGATGTTCTGATCATTGTTTAGTAACAGAGGGGATGGACATTAACACTGTAAAACCCCAGTGGGATGTTCTGATCTTTGTTTAGTAACAGAGGGGATGGACATTAACACTGTAAAACCCCAGTGGGATGTTCTGATCATTGTTTAGTAACAGAGGGGATGGACATTAACACTGTAAAACCCCAGTGGGATGTTGTGATCATTGTTTAGTAACAGAGGGGATGGACATTAACACTGTAAAACCCCAGTGGGATGTTGTGATCATTGTTTAGTAACAGAGGGGATGGACATTAACACTGTAAAACCCCAGTGGGATATTCTGATCTTTGTTTAGTAACAGAGGTGATGGACATTGATGAAGTAAAACCCCAGTGGGATGTTCTGATCATTGTTTAGTTACAGAGGGGATGGACATTAACACTGTAAAACCCCAGTGGGATGTTCTGATCATTGTTTAGTAACAGAGGGGCTGGACATTAACACTGTAAAACCCCAGTGGGATATTGTGATCATTGTTTAGTAACAGAGGGGATGGACATTAACACTGTAAAACCCCAGTGGGATATTGTGAGCATTGTTTAGTAACAGAGGGGATGGACATTAACACTGTAAAACCCCAGTGGGATAATCTGATCTTTGTTTAGTAACAGAGGTGATGGACATTGATGAAGTAAAACCCCAGTGGGATGTTCTGATCATTGTTTAGTAACAGAGGGGATGGACATTAACACTGTAAAACCCCAGTGGGATGTTCTGATCATTGTTTAGTAACAGAGGGGATGGACATTAACACTGTAAAACCCCAGTGGGATGTTGTGATCATTGTTTAGTAACAGAGGGGATGGACATTAACACTGTAAAACCCCAGTGGGATATTCTGATCTTTGTTTAGTAACAGAGGTGATGGACATTGATGAAGTAAAACCCCAGTGGGATGTTCTGATCATTGTTTAGTTACAGAGGGGATGGACATTAACACTGTAAAACCCCAGTGGGATATTGTGATCATTGTTTAGTAACAGAGGGGATGGACATTAACACTGTAAAACCCCAGTGGGATAATCTGATCTTTGTTTAGTAACAGAGGTGATGGACATTGATGAAGTAAAACCCCAGTGGGATGTTCTGATCATTGTTTAGTAACAGAGGGGATGGACATTAACACTGTAAAACCCCAGTGGGATGTTCTGATCATTGTTTAGTAACAGAGGGGATGGACATTAACACTGTAAAACCCCAGTGGGATGTTGTGATCATTGTTTAGTAACAGAGGGGATGGACATTAACACTGTAAAACCCCAGTGGGATATTCTGATCTTTGTTTAGTAACAGAGGTGATGGACATTGATGAAGTAAAACCCCAGTGGGATGTTCTGATCATTGTTTAGTTACAGAGGGGATGGACATTAACACTGTAAAACCCCAGTGGGATGTTCTGATCATTGTTTAGTAACAGAGGGGATGGACATTAACACTGTAAAACCCCAGTGGGATGTTGTGATCATTGTTTAGTAACAGAGGGGATGGACATTAACACTGTAAAACCCCAGTGGGATATTCTGATCTTTGTTTAGTAACAGAGGTGATGGACATTGATGAAGTAAAACCCCAGTGGGATGTTCTGATCATTGTTTAGTAACAGAGGGGATGGACATTAACACTGTAAAACCCCAGTGGGATGTTCTGATCATTGTTTAGTAACAGAGGGGATGGACATTAACACTGTAAAACCCCAGTGGGATGTTGTGATCATTGTTTAGTAACAGAGGGGATGGACATTAACACTGTAAAACCCCAGTGGGATATTCTGATCTTTGTTTAGTAACAGAGGTGATGGACATTGATGAAGTAAAACCCCAGTGGGATGTTCTGATCATTGTTTAGTAACAGAGGGGATGGACATTAACACTGTAAAACCCCAGTGGGATGTTCTGATCATTGTTTAGTAACAGAGGTGATGGACATTAACACTGTAAAACCCCAGTGGGATGTTCTGATCATTGTTTAGTAACAGAGGTGATGGACATTAACACTGTAAAACCCCAGTGGGATGTTCTGATCTTTGTTTAGTAACAGAGGTGATGGACATTAACACTGTAAAACCCCAGTGGGATGTTCTGATCATTGTTTAGTAACAGAGGTGATGGACATTAACACTGTAAAACCCCAGTGGGATGTTCTGATCTTTGTTTAGTAACAGAGGTGATGGACATTAACACTGTAAAACCCCATTGGGATGTTCTGATCATTGTTTAGTAACAGAGGTGATGGACATTAACACTGTAAAACCCCAGTGGGATGTTCTGATCATTGTTTAGTAACAGAGGTGATGGACATTGATGAAGTAAAACCCCAGTGGGATGTTCTGATCATTGTTTAGTAACAGAGGGGATGGACATTAACACTGTAAAACCCCAGTGGGATGTTCTGATCATTGTTTAGTAACAGAGGTGATGGACATTAACACTGTAAAACCCCAGTGGGATGTTCTGATCATTGTTTAGTAACAGAGGTGATGGACATTAACACTGTAAAACCCCAGTGGGATGTTCTGATCATTGTTTAGTAACAGAGGTGATGGACATTGATGAAGTAAAACCCCAGTGGGATGTTCTGAGCATTGTTTAGTAACAGAGGGGATGGACATTAACACTGTAAAACCCCAGTGGGATGTTCTGATCATTGTTTAGTAACAGAGGTGATGGACATTAACACTGTAAAACCCCAGTGGGATGTTCTGATCATTGTTTAGTAACAGAGGTGATGGACATTAACACTGTAAAACCCCAGTGGGATGTTCTGCTCATTGTTTAGTAACAGAGGTGATGGACATTAACACTGTAAAACCCCATTGGGATGTTCTGATCATTGTTTAGTAACAGAGGTGATGGACATTAACACTGTAAAACCCCAGTGGGATGTTCTGATCATTGTTTAGTAACAGAGGTGATGGACATTGATGAAGTAAAACCTAAAAGTGCGTGCTGGCATTTTAATATAACTTGATTGAGTGATGCTCACTTCAGGAAATGTTTAAGTTTTTTCTGGGAGAGGTAAAGGTCTGAAAAGGACAGTGTTGTATCTCTTCAACAGTGGTGGGATATAGGGACACTCCAGATTCAACAATTCTGTAATCAATACACAATGAATGTCACCAGAGATATCACCAGATCAATGAACGCTCTAGAGTCTGAAATAGTGGACCTCCTGACGTTAGTTGAGACCACAGGAGATCGAGGCCACATTCAGGTACTCAAGAGGAAAACAGCTGCGTTGGCAGACCTGCTGGGTATCAGAGGACAGGGGGCGTTGGCAGACCTGCTGGGTATCAGAGGACAGGGGGCGTTGGCAGACCTGCTGGGTATCAGAGCACAGGGGGCATTGATGAGAAGTAAGTTTCAGGGAATCTCTGAAATGGATGCCTCATCCAAATTTTGCTTTGGTTTAGAGAAAAAGTATAGACAAAGAATAATTATTAATTGCCTCAAATCAGCTGTTGGACAGGAGCTCGCTAGCACAAGTGAAATTAGAAAGAGGGCAGTGGAGTTCTATGCTGAGCTCTACAAGTTTGAGTATCAAGAGGATCAAACAGTGACACAGCAGTTTCTTTCCGTTTTTTCCCCACAGGTGGCTGCAGAAGCTCAGGTTGAACTAGAGCAACCATTGTTTTTGCAGGAGCTATACACTGCATTAAAAGGCATGGACAATGGGAAGGGCACCAGGCATCCACTGGGCTTCTCTGCCTCTAACCCTATTACAGGGGCTGAGTCACTGGCTTACTGGTGCTCTTCCATGCCGTCCCTAGGAGGGGTGTGTCACTCGAGTGGGTTGAGTCACTGACGTGATCTTCCTGTCTGGGTTGGCGCCCCCCCTTGGGTTGTGCCGTGGCGAAGATCTTTGTGGGCTATACTCGGCCTTGTCTCAGGATGGTAAGTTGGTGGTTGAAGATATCCCTCTAGTGGTGTGGGGGCTGTGCTTTGGCAAAGTGTGTGGGGTTATATCCTTCCTGTTTGGCCCTGTCCGGGGGTATCATCGGATGGGGCCACAGTGTCTCCTGACCCCTCCTGTCTCAGCCTCCAGTATTTATGCTGCAGTAGTTTATGTGTCGGGGAGCTAGGGTCAGTTTGTTATATCTGGAGTACTTCTCCTGTCTTATCCGGTGTCCTGTGTGAATTTAAGTATGCTCTCTCTAATTCTCGCTTTCTCTCTTTCTTTCTCTCTCTCGGAGGACCTGAGCCCTAGGACCATGCCTAATGGACTACCTGGCATGATGACTCCTTGCTGTCCCCAGTCCACCTGGCCGTGCTGCTGCTCCAGTTTCAACTGTTCTGCCTGCGGCTATGGAACCCTGACCTGTTCACCGGATGTGCTACCTGTCCCAGACCTGCTGTTTTCAACTCTCTAGAGACAGCAGGAGCGGTAGAGATACTCTCAATGATCGGCTATGAAAAGCCAACTGACATTTACTCCAGAGGTGCTGACTTGTTGCACCCTTGACAACTACTGTGATTATTATTATTTGACCATGCTGGTCATTTATGAACATTTTAACATCTTGGCCATGTTCTGTTATAATCTCCACCCAGCAAAGCCAGAAGAGGACTGGCCACCCCTCATAGCCTGGTTCCTCTCTAGGTTTCATCCTAGGTTTTGGCCTTTCTGGGGAGTTTTTCCTAGCCACTGTGCTTCTACACCTGCATTGCTTGCTGTTTGGGGTTTTAGGCTGGGTTTCTGTACAGCACTTTGAGATATCAGCTGATGTAAGAAGGGCTATATAAATACATTTGATTTTGATTTGATTGATGGGCTTCCTGTTTACTTTTTTAAAGTCTTTTTGGGCTATGTTGGGAGAGGATTGGCTAGCAGTAGTTAACGATAGTTTGACCGGAGGGTTACTACCACTAAGCTGCAGAAGGGCTGTCCTCACCTTACTGCCAGAAAAGGGTGACCCTATGGAGGTGAAGAACTGGAGGCCGGTGGCCTTAATGTGCACTGATTATAAGATCCTGTCCAAGGCTTTGTCCACCAGGCTGAGGGAGATGATGGGGCAAATCATACAGACCAGTCCTACTGTGTTCCCGGCAGGCAGATAGGGGATAACATTTCCCTGATTCTGGATGTTCTGGACGTCTCTAGGGCTGTTGGGTTGGATGCTGGTCTAATTTCAATTGATCAGGAAAAGGTGTGTTCGTTGTCTGGAAGATTGTATGTCATCACTATAGAGCCACTACTAGTCACATTGAAGGGGTGAACCTTCCAGAGGATATTCCTCCTATTCGTCTCTCAGCATTTGCTGATTATGTAGTTATTTTGGTGAAAAATCAAGCGGAGGTGGATAGTTTGAGTCTCATAGTTGATCGGTTTAAGGGAATATCCTCTGCAAAAGGTAAATTGGAAAAAAAGTTGTGCTTTACAGATTGGGAAATGGTCTGGAGGGATCATGGCTTTGCCAGGGGGGTTGGAATGGTGTAAGGGAGGTTTCAAGTATCTCGGAGTGTACCTAGGGGATGAGGGGACAATGGAACAAAAATTGGAATGGGGTGGTTGAAATGATGGAAGGGAGGATGAGGAGATGGCGTTGGCTGTTATCTAGAATGTCATACAGGGGGCCACTATTATTGTTAATAATGTGGTTGATTTTGCACTGCGGCATCGGTTGTCATGTTTAGAGCCACCATCTGTCTTTCTGGCCAAGATACAGGCAATTATTGTCGATTTTTGGGGGGATAAATATCCACAAAGTGTTTTGTATTTGTCAAATAGAGGAGGGTGGACAAGGTCTTGTACATCTTGCTAGTAGGGCTGCTGCTGTACGGTTTCAGTTTATTCAAAGGCTGCTTTATGGACCGAAAAATGTGGTGTGGAGAGGAGTGGCAGGTCAGGTATTACAGAAGGTAGGGTGATTAGATTTAAAGAAGGCTTTATTTTTGGGTGATAGTATCCAGATTTCTAGTGATGGAGTACCTCCGTTTTACAGAGGCCTTCTTAGAGTTTGGAGTATAATGAAGGTGTCCAGACACACTAAGGTTGAGTCAGTGCATTGGCTGCTGGAGGAACCTCTGGTGTTTGGGGCAAGACTGGATTGTCTCCTAGATGTTGGTGAAGGACAAAATCATCACCCTACGGAAGTTAATGGACATGGCTGGGCCCACATTAATGGATGGAGGACAGGTGGCTGAACATTTGGGGATTGAGGTCAGAAAGGATTGTCGGACAACTGCTGGGAAGTTGCAGGACGGCTCTGTCAGCAGAAGAGTGGATTATGCTCAAGAGTTAGTACAATAAGGCACAAGATGAAAACGCCCAATTTCCCAGACTAGGGATTACACCCAATATCCCAGAGTCAAACAGAAAGGCTTTAGTAGTGGATTTGAGAGGGTTGGAAGAGGTGGGTTTGGATGAGGTGAAAGGGAAGGAGTTATATAGGGGGCGTGTCAATTTTTAAAATAAAGATACATTGAAAAATGGAAAAGACACTCCTTGGAGGGTAAACTGGGCCTTGATGACAAGGTAAAGCCAGCATGGAGAGCACTGAACAAGCCACCGTTACAAAAGGGGACTGGTGATATGCAATGGAGGGTGTTCCATGGCATCATTGCAGTTAATGCTTTTGTATCTGTCATTAACTCAGATGTTGGAGATGGATGTCCTTTTTGTAATGTAAGAGAAAAAAATCACTATTTTAAGTTTGAAATACTAGTCTTTGTTTACAGCTGTACGGGAGATTTTCAATAACACTGTTTTTATTATGGGGTTTCAATATAGTAAGCTACAGAACAGAAAATGTCAACTGTTACATTTTAATTTGGGTCAAGCTAAAATGTCAATTTCTCTGAGTAGGAAAAATAAGACAGATAAGGGACATAGTAAGGATGTAAGATGTGTTTTTAAGGGATTAGTAAAAGAGAGAATACGAGTGGATTTTGAGTTCTTCTCGGCTGTAATAGACCTCCCATTGTTTGAGGAGAAGTGGACTTATGAAGGAGCGGTATGTTTTGCGGAGGAGGGAAAACAATTATTTGTTGACGTAATAAGTTGAATGTAAATAATGTTTTATTTAATGTATTCATTTTTTTATATGTTTATTTAAGAAGGACACATTTGTTGTGTAATTTCTGAAAGGCAGTGTGCCAATATTTGTGTTAATACTTTAGTTTAAAATAAAGGTTTTATAAAAACTCAACTCTCTCTATCTCTTTCTTTCTCTCTCTCTCACTATCTCTTTATTTTTCTCTCTCTCTCTCGCTCTCTCTCGCTCTCTCTTTCACTCTCTCTCTCTGTATGTCTCAGTATGTACGCACACACACACGTGCGCGCACACACACACACACAAACAGCACAAACACACATATATGTGTGTGTGTATTTAATACATACCGTGACTTTTGTGAAAAAGCTTTCAGGAAAAAAGCAACAGTGTTTGTTCAATCTGGCAGAAACACACAATAGCAGAGGGAGGGATGGAAGGATAGGGGAGGAAGGGAGAAGAAAAGAGAAAAGATGAATCTGCACTTTATCTCCCTTTCAATTGCCCCTCTTTCTCCATCTCTTTCTCTCACACCATGCAGTCAATGAGCATTCAAATACACCACACAGAGGCTATCTTCTTGCGCTCTCTCTCTCTCTCTCTCTCTCTCTCTCTCTCTCTCTCTCTCTCTCTCTCTCTCTCTCTCTCTCTCTCTCTCTCTCTCTCTCTGCATATCTGTTGTGTATATTGGGTTCTGTGGTTTCAGAGTGCTTGTCAGATTGTGTGTCTCTACAATGTATGTGTGTAACTCGGTTCGTGTGTCAGTTTGTGAGTGTGTGTCTGTGTGTGTATCGGTGTTGTGTGTTTCGACGTTCTGTTTGTGTGTGTTTTTTTCTGTGTGTATCGGCGTTGTGTGTTTTGGTATTAATATGAAAGAGAAACAGCTGGTGACGCTAATTCCCGTCCCTCTCCGTCCCTCCCACATCCTCAGGTCTACACTGCTCACTGAGCTGACTACTGTACACACACTCCTCTCCTCCTCCGCATCTCCTCCTCATCTGTTCTTCTGTTCTTCTCTTCCTCCAGGCAGAGTGAGAGGGAGCGTAGGGAAGGGAAAAGAGAGAGAGTGCATAGGGAGGGGAAGAGACAGAAAGAGAGCGGAAGAGAGCGAGAGAGAGAGCTCGTAGAGATGGGAAAAGAGAGAGAGAGTAGGGAGGGGGAGTGAAAGAGAGAGAGAGAGTAGGGAGGGGGAGTGAGAGAGAGAGAGTGTGTAGGAAGGGGAAAAGAGAGAGAAAGAGAGAGAGAGAGTAGGGAGGGGAAACGTGAGAGAGAGCGGCAGAGAGCAAGAGAGAGAGAGAGAGAGCGGTACCAGCCCCCCTGCATCTCCAGAAAGAGCAGCGTTGAGCCCAACTAGTTCAATAAGCAGAGTGTACCCAACTAATTACAGCTGCAAGCCACACCACGCAGGAGTGTTAATATCACGCTCTGCATCACCGTGTGTGTGTGTGTGTGGGCTTGCATGTGTGTTCATGAACATTTGTATAAGAGAGTTTGAGCCTCTTAGCAACCAGAAGCCAGCGACCAAATCCATCCAAACACCAGACACACACACACAGACACAAACAGACACACACACAGACACACAAACAGACACACACACAGACACACAAACAGACACACACACACACACACACACACACACACACACACACACACACACACACACACACACACACACACACACACACACACACACACACACACACACACACACACACACACACACACACACACACACACACATACACACACACACACACACACACAGGTACTACTATGTGCAGTGGGGCGGCCCCGCCATGCCCTGCAGTGTGTGAGCTGCTGCCAGCCTGTCGTGGAGTGGACACAGCATGTTCTGAGTTCCGCGCCTTTTCTTAAAAATAAAAAAACGCCACTCAACGCATATTCAGAGGAATTAAAAGCAGCTGGCGGGTTCTCTCTATCTATCTCGCTCTTCCTCTTTCTCTCTCTCTCTGGTTCTTTGTGTATCTCTGGCCTTTCTCTCTCCTTCCCTCTTCCTCAAAACCATGAGATCTCTGTCACAGAGGAAGCACGTACACAGGGCTCTTTTCCCATATCTTCTCTCATTCTACCATAGCTTTTGCATGGTTTCTCTCATTTCATTATTGGGTTCAGACTGCCTTTATTATGTCTCAATAATAACAATAGCTACAGTGACTAACTGATAACTGACTAACTCCAGGCCATCAGACTGTTAAACAGTCACCACTAGCTGGCCCCTGCCCAGTACCCTGTCCTGAAATTCAGACACTGTTTCTAGCCGACAACCACCTGGTATTCTGTTCTGCACCTTAGAGACTGCTTTGCCCTATGTACAGTACATAGAGTCGTTGAACACTGGTCACTTTAATAATGTTTACATACTGTTTCCACTGCTTTTTATGTACACTAAGTGTGGCTCCCGAGTGGTGAAGCGGTCTAAGGCACTGCATCTCAGTGCGAGAGGCGTCACTACAGACCCTGGTTCGATTCCAGGCTGTATCACAACCGGCCGTGTTTGGGAGTCCCATAGGGCAGCGCACAATTGGCCCAGCGTCGTCCGGGTTAGGGTTTGGCTGGGGTAGGCCGTCATTGTAAATACGAATTTTTTCTTAACTGACTTGCCTAGTTAAATAAAGGATAAATAAATAAAAAACATTAGGAACATCTGCTCTTTCCATGACATAGACTGACCAGGTGAATCCAGGTGAAAGCTTTGATCCCTTATTGATGTCAGTTGTCAAATCCACTTCAATCAGTGTAGATGAAGGGGAGGAGACAGGTAAAAAAAACTAATCTAAGCCATGAGACAATTGAGACATGGATTGTGTATGTGTGCCATTCAGAGAGTGGATGGGCAAGACAAAATATTTATGTGTCTTTGAACGAGGTATGGGTAGGTGCCAGGCGCACCGGTTTGAGTGTGTCAAGAAGTGCAACGCTGCTGGGTTTTTCACACTCAACAGTTTCCTGTGTGTATCAAGAATGGTCTACTACCCAAAGGACATCCAGCCAACTTGTCATAACTGTGGGAAGCATTGGAGTCAACGTGGGCCAGCATCCCTGTGGAACACTTTCGACAGCTTGTAGATTTCATGTCCCAACGAATTGAGGCTGTTCTGAGGGCAAAAAGGCATAACTCAGTCGAATATTTCTACTACTGTACATTGCATTGTAGTTACACTGTTTATACACACCGCATATTTATTTATATACTGGATTCTTGACATAGCTTTCTCTAATATATCTAGTGATGTACATATCATTAATAGTAGATCTAGTGCTGTACATATCATTAATAGTAGATCTAGTGCTGTACATATCATTCCTAGTAGATGTAGTGCTGTACATATCATTCCTAGTAGATGTAGTGCTGTACATATCATTAATAGTAGATCTAGTGCTGTACATATCATTAATAGTAGATCTAGTGCTGTACATATCATTCCTAGTAGATGTAGTGCTGTACATATCATTCCTAGTAGATGTAGTGCTGTACATATCATTCCTAGTAGATGTAGTGCTGTACATATCATTCCTAGTAGATGTAGTGCTGTACATATCATTCCTAGTAGATGTAGTGCTGTACATATCATTCCTAGTAGATCTAGTGCTGTACATATCATTCCTAGTAGATCTAGTGATGTACATATAATTCCTAGTAGATGTAGTGCTGTACATATCATTCCTAGTAGATCTAGTGATGTACATATCATTCCTAGTAGATCTAGTGATGTACATATCATTCCTAGTAGATCTAGTGATGTACATATCATTTATAGTAGATCTAGTGCTGTACATATCATTAATAGTAGATCTAGTGCTGTACATATCATTCCTAGTAGATGTAGTGCTGTACATATCATTCCTAGTAGATGTAGTGCTGTACATATCATTCCTAGTAGATGTAGTGCTGTACATATCATTCCTAGTAGATGTAGTGCTGTACATATCATTCCTAGTAGATGTAGTGCTGTACATATCATTCCTAGTAGATCTAGTGCTGTACATATCATTCCTAGTAGATCTAGTGCTGTACATATCATTCCTAGTAGATCTAGTGCTGTACATATCATTCCTAGTAGATGTAGTGCTGTACATATCATTCCTAGTAGATCTAGTGCTGTACATATCATTCCTAGTAGATTTAGTGCTGTACATTTCATTCCTAGTAGATCTAGTGCTGTACATATCATTCCTAGTAGATCTAGTGCTGTACATATCATTCCTAGTAGATCTAGTGCTGTACATATCATTCCTAGTAGATCTAGTGCTGTACATATCATTCCTAGTAGATCTAGTGCTGTACATATCATTCCTAGTAGATCTAGTGCTGTACATATCATTCCTAGTAGATCTAGTGCTGTACATATCATTCCTAGTAGATTTAGTGCTGTACATATCATTCCTAGTAGATCTAGTGCTGTACATATCATTCCTAGTAGATGTAGTGCTGTACATATAATTCCTAGTAGATGTAGTGATGTACATATCATTCCTAATAGATCTAGTGCTGTACATATCATTCCTAGTAGATGTAGTGCTGTACATATCATTCCTAGTAGATGTAGTGCTGTACATATCATTCCTAATAGATCTAGTGCTGTACATATCATTCCTAGTAGATCTAGTGCTGTACATATCATTCCTAGTAGATGTAGTGCTCTACATATCATTCCTAGTAGATCTAGTGCTGTACATATCATTCCTAGTAGATCTAGTGCTGTACATATCATTCCTAATAGATCTAGTGCTGTACATATCATTCCTAATAGATCTAGTGCTGTACATATCATTCCTAATAGATCTAGTGCTGTACATATCATTCCTAGTAGATCTAGTGCTGTACATATCATTCCTAGTAGATCTAGTGCTGTACATATCATTCCTAGTAGATCTAGTGATGTACATATAATTCCTAGTAGATGTAGTGCTGTACATATCATTCCTAGTAGATCTAGTGATGTACATATCATTCCTAGTAGAGCTAGTGCTGTACATATCATTCCTAGTAGATCTAGTGATGTACATATCATTCCTAGTAAATCTAGTGCTGTACATATCATTCCTAGTAGATCTAGTGCTGTACATATCATTCCTAGTAGAGCTAGTGATGTACATATCATTCCTAGTAGATCTAGTGCTGTACATATCATTCCTAGTAGATCTAGTGCTGTACATATCATTCCTAGTAGAGCTAGTGCTGTACATATAATTCCTAGTATATCTAGTACTGTACATATCATTCCTAGTAGATCTAGTGCTGTACATATAATTCCTAGTAGATCTAGTGCTGTACATATCATTCCTAGTAGATGTAGTGCTGTACATATCATTCCTAGTAGATCTAGTGCTGTACATATCATTCCTAATAGATCTAGTGCTGTACATATCATTCCTAGTAGATCTAGTACTGTACATATCATTCCTAGTAGATCTAGTGCTTTACATATAATTCCTAGTAGATCTAGTGCTGTACATATCATTCCTAGTCGATCTAGTGCTGTACATATCATTCCTAATAGATCTAGTGCTGTACATATCATTCCTAGTAGATCTAGTGCTGTACATATCATTCCTAATAGATCTAGTGCTGTACATATCATTCCTGGTAGATATAGTGCTGTACATATCATTCCTGGTAGATCTAGTGCTGTACATATCATTCATAGTAGATCTAGTGCTGTACATATCATTCCTAGTAGATCTAGTGCTGTACATATCATTCCTAATAGATCTGGTGCTGTACATATCATTCCTAGTAGATCTAGTACTGTACATATCATTCCTAGTAGATCTAGTGCTGTACATATAATTCCTAGTAGATCTAGTGCTGTACATATCATTCCTAGTAGATCTAGTGCTGTACATATCATTCCTAGTCGATCTAGTGCTGTACATATCATTCCTAATAGATCTAGTGCTGTACATATCATTCCTAATAGATCTAGTGCTGTACATATCATTCCTAATAGATCTAGTGCTGTACATATCATTCCTAGTAGATCTAGTGCTGTACATATCATTCCTAATAGATCTAGTGCTGTACATATCATTCCTAGTAGATCTAGTGCTGTACATATCATTCCTAGTAGATCTAGTGCTGTACATGTATAGATAGTGTAGATATGTATAGACAGTGTAGATATGTATAGATAGTGTAGATATGTATAGATAGTGTAGATATGTATAGATAGTGTAGATATGTATAGACAGTGTAGATATGTATAGACAGTGTAGATATGTATAGATAGTGTAGATATGTATAGATAGTGTAGATATGTATAGATAGTGTAGATATGTATAGACAGTGTAGATATGTATAGATAGTGTAGATATGTATAGATAGTGTAGATATGTATAGATAGTGTAGATATGTATAGATAGTGTAGATATGTATAGATAGTGTAGATATGTATAGATAGTGTAGATATGTATAGATAGTGTAGATATGTATAGATAGTGTAGATATGTATAGATAGTGTAGATATGTATAGATAGTGTAGATATGTATAGACAGTGTAGATATGTATATATAAGGTAGATATGTATAGATAGTGTAGATATGTATAGACAGTGTAGATATGTATAGACAGTGTAGATATGTATAGATAGTGTAGATATGTATAGACAGTGTAGATATGTATAGATAGTGTAGATATGTATTGATAGTGTAGATATGTATAGATAGTGTAGATATGTATAGATAGTGTAGATATGTATAGATAGTGTAGATATGTATAGACAGTCTAGATATGTATAGATAGTGTAGATATGTATAGACAGTGTAGATATGTATAGATAGTGTAGATATGTATAGATAGTGTAGATATGTATAGATAGTGTAGATATGTATAGATAGTGTAGATATGTATAGACAGTCTAGATATGTATAGATAGTGTAGATATGTATAGACAGTGTAGATATGTATAGACAGTGTAGATATGTATAGACAGTGTAGATATGTATAGATAGTGTAGATATGTATAGATAGTGTAGATATGTATAGACAGTGTAGATATGTATAGATAGTGTAGATATGTATAGATAGTGTAGATATGTATAGATAGTGTAGATATGTATAGACAGTGTAGATATGTATAGACAGTGTAGATATGTATAGATAGTGTAGATATGTATAGATAGTGTAGATATGTATAGATAGTGTAGATATGTATAGACAGTGTAGATATGTATAGATAGTGTAGATATGTATAGACAGTGTAGATATGTATAGATAGTGTAGATATGTATAGACAGTGTAGATATGTATAGATAGTGTAGATATGTATAGATAGTGTAGATATGTATAGATAGTGTAGATATGTATAGATAGTGTAGATATGTATAGACAGTGTAGATATGTATAGATAGTGTAGATATGTATAGATAGTGTAGATATGTATAGATAGTGTAGATATGTATAGATAGTGTAGATATGTATAGACAGTGTAGATATGTATAGATAGTGTAGATATGTATAGACAGTGTAGATATGTATAGATAGTGTAGATATGTATAGACAGTGTAGATATGTATAGATAGTGTAGATATGTATAGATAGTGTAGATATGTATAGATAGTGTAGATATGTATAGACAGTGTAGATATGTATAGACAGTGTAGATATGTATAGATAGTGTAGATATGTATAGACAGTGTAGATATGTATAGATAGTGTAGATATGTATAGACAGTGTAGATATGTATAGATAGTGTAGATATGTATAGACAGTGTAGATATGTATAGATAGTGTAGATATGTATAGATAGTGTAGATATGTATAGATAGTGTAGATATGTATAGATAGTGTAGATATGTATAGATAGTGTAGATATGTATAGATAGTGTAGATATGTATAGATAGTGTAGATATGTATAGACAGTGTAGATATGTATAGATAAGGTAGATATGTATAGATAGTGTAGATATGTATAGACAGTGTAGATATGTATAGACAGTGTAGATATGTATAGATAGTGTAGATATGTATAGACAGTGTAGATATGTATAGATAGTGTAGATATGTATTGATAGTGTAGATATGTATAGATAGTGTAGATATGTATAGATAGTGTAGATATGTATAGATAGTGTAGATATGTATAGACAGTCTAGATATGTATAGATAGTGTAGATATGTATAGACAGTGTAGATATGTATAGATAGTGTAGATATGTATAGATAGTGTAGATATGTATAGATAGTGTAGATATGTATAGACAGTCTAGATATGTATAGATAGTGTAGATATGTATAGACAGTGTAGATATGTATAGACAGTGTAGATATGTATAGACAGTGTAGATATGTATAGATAGTGTAGATATGTATAGATAGTGTAGATAAGTATAGACAGTGTAGATATGTATAGATAGTGTAGATATGTATAGATAGTGTAGATATGTATAGATAGTGTAGATATGTATAGACAGTGTAGATATGTATAGACAGTGTAGATATGTATAGATAGTGTAGATATGTATAGATAGTGTAGATATGTATAGATAGTGTAGATATGTATAGATAGTGTAGATATGTATAGACAGTGTAGATATGTATAGATAGTGTAGATATGTATAGACAGTGTAGATATGTATAGATAGTGTAGATATGTATAGACAGTGTAGATATGTATAGATAGTGTAGATATGTATAGATAGTGTAGATATGTATAGATAGTGTAGATATGTATAGATAGTGTAGATATGTATAGACAGTGTAGATATGTATAGATAGTGTAGATATGTATAGATAGTGTAGATATGTATAGATAGTGTAGATATGTATAGATAGTGTAGATATGTATAGACAGTGTAGATATGTATAGATAGTGTAGATATGTATAGACAGTGTAGATATGTATAGATAGTGTAGATATGTATAGACAGTGTAGATATGTATAGATAGTGTAGATATGTATAGATAGTGTAGATATGTATAGATAGTGTAGATATGTATAGACAGTGTAGATATGTATAGACAGTGTAGATATGTATAGATAGTGTAGATATGTATAGACAGTGTAGATATGTATAGATAGTGTAGATATGTATAGACAGTGTAGATATGTATAGATAGTGTAGATATGTATAGACAGTGTAGATATGTATAGATAGTGTAGATATGTATAGATAGTGTAGATATGTATAGATAGTGTAGATATGTATAGATAGTGTAGATATGTATAGACAGTGTAGATATGTATAGACAGTGTAGATATGTATAGACAGTGTAGATATGTATAGATAGTGTAGATATGTATAGACAGTGTAGATATGTATAGACAGTGTAGATATGTATAGACAGTGTAGATATGTATAGATAGTGTAGATATGTATAGACAGTGTAGATATGTATAGACAGTGTAGATATGTATAGATAGTGTAGATATGTATAGACAGTGTAGATATGTATAGACAGTGTAGATATGTATAGACAGTGTAGATATGTATAGACAGTCTAGATATGTATAGATTGCATATGGTTACTGTTCCAGTGCTATTTGTGTTGCTCTTGGATTCGTCTTGATTTCTTGTTGTTCATTCTGTTACTACATCATTAGGAGCTAGTAACATAAGCTTTTCGCTGCACCCGCTATAACATCTGGCAAACTGTGTACGTGACCAATCAACTTTAATTTGATAACAGTATTGTAGTGTTGTGTGCATCTGAGGCTACTGTCCAGATCAGTCTCTGCTCCCCACCATCAGTAGAATAAAGTTACCCCCACACACTGATCCAAGATGGATCAGTTTCCATTATTCCCCCTAATGCTTCTGTTTAAAATCGAGGAAGGGATAAACTGATCTTAAATCTGTGCCTAAGGGGCCATCATCCCTGGCTCATCGCCAGGCAGCTTGTCATCCTCCTCTGGTGGTCGATGGCGGTACTACACCAGGCACTTGTTGACTATAGATAGCTCATCCAGTGGTTGTCGTTGGTTAATTATTTATATATTTGCACATTGATTTCTCCCTCAGCTTGATGCTTGGCTAATCCACAGTGACAGTCTGTCTCAGTCTGATGAATGTGACAGAGTCGGTAAGCACATCCAGAGCAGAATAAATATGATGTGAACCAGCGAGCAGCAGCTCCAGGTCTAGTGTGAGACCTATGGACAAAGCATGGGACAAGACAGCCGTGTAATTATGTGTCGATACAAAGGAGTGTGCTGGATACACAGAGTAAATCTGGACTAAAGAGTGTGGAGATTGATAGCATGCCATGTTGATGCGTCTCTATCCCTCCCCATCTCACGGCCCCCTGTGGGTAGAGCTATCTGCCTGCCTGTTTTAGCTAGGTACCACGCTGGGTGAGATGTACAGCTCTGTGTGGGTAGGAGAGAGAGAGAAAGACTTTTGTCTTCCTTTAATACACAGAAAAAAACACAGCCCCCCCTCCCTAAAAATGCACCAAATTCCACACAATCACAAACCAGTACAATACACTTCACCCTCCTGCCTCACATTACAACAGTACATCCAACCCCTCCTCGCCAGCCATACAGACAGCCCCCGGAACCCCCATACCTCCTGAAACATCTCCACACTGTTGATCATTTTATTAAAGTCAACTTTTCCCTGCTGGAATACCTCGGCCTCATCACAAACATACCCACAGAGAAGGACCCCCACGACCTCACACACAGAGAGTCCAACAGCAAACCCCTGCCACTGATGCCCCTTCACTCACGCTAAGCTCCTGATGTGCCTAACCTTGACACTGAGGGTGTGGACCTCCTCAAACTCCCCCAGGCCCTGGTCTCATCTGCAGTGGTGGAAATTAGAGGTGGCCCCTCCGAGAAAGAGAGAGAGAGAGAGAGAGAGAGAGAGAGAGAGAGAGAGAGAGAGAGAGAGAGAGAGAGAGAGAGAGAGAGAGAGAGAGAGAGAGAGAGAGAGAGAGAGAGAGAGAGAGAGAGAGAGAGAGAGAGAGAGAAATACAACCCATATTTATGTTTATTTATTTTAACTTGTGTGCTTTAACCATTTGTACATTGTTACAACACTGCATATATATAATATGACATTTGTAATGTCTTTATTGTTTTGAAACTTCTGTATGTGTAATGTTTACTGTTCATTTTTATTGTTTATTTGACTTTTGTATATTACCTACCTCACTTGCTTTGGCAATGTTAACACATGTTTCCCATGCCAATAAAGCCCCTTGAATTGAATTGAATTGAATTGAGAGAGAGAGAGAGAGAGAGAGAGAGAGAGAGAGAGAGAGAGAGAGAGAGAGAGAGAGAGAGAGAGAGAGAGAGAGAGAGAGAGAGAGAGAGAGAGAGAGAGAATAGTCAGTCTAAAAAGAGGGTCACTATATTCCTAGTCAGATAAGGGGCCTCGTTGCCACTGACAGGGGGAGAGAAGGGGGAGATAGGGGAGAGGGGGTGGGAGGGAGGAGAGATAACGATGTGGTAGGATCGAGATATGAAAAGAGGATGGGTGAGGAAAAAGAAAAGATGGGGACTGTGGAGATAGAGGAGATGAGGGTAAAGAGATGCTGAAGGAAACGGAGGAAGAGCAGACCAGACAAAGAGAGAGATAGTGTGATGAATGTGAACGTGAGTGACGGAGCGGAGGAGGGGGTTGGTAGAGAGAGTGGGTGACTATAGTTAGAGAGAAGAGACAGGAGAGAGACTTGTTAGGAAGTGGAGAGATGGCGAGACAGATAGAGGAATGGAGGAAGGGATGGGGGAAGATTTGGAATGTACGAGGAGCACATTATCTACAATAGTAGCCTAAAAGCACAATCAATGGATTTATGCCCCCAAAAAAGTATAGTGAGATTTTCTTAACTGTCCTTGTCTTTTGTTAGTCATCTTTATCAGACAATTCCCACTGAAATGGAAAGTGCTGAGTGTGCTTTTATGTGCCTTTTGTACATTTACGTGTCCTTGCCTATGTGCGCTTTCTTTCAGTGTTTGTGTGTGTGTGTGGGGGGGGGGGGGAGTCGTTTTTTACTGTCATAGCTCTCCAGGCTTTATAAGCCCCATATAATGTAATGTTCGGTAGCCTGCCAACACCCCTGTCCACTGAGCATCACACTGATCCTTAGGGCTACACACACACACAGACAAACAAACAGACACACACACACACACACACACACACACACACACACACACAAACACAAACAGACACACACACACACACACACACACACACACACACACACACACACACACACACACACACACACACACACACACACACACACACACACACACACACACACACACACACACACACACACACACACACACACACACACACACACACACACACACACACACACACACACACACACACACACACACCTGTCTGTTGAACAGCACTGATCCTTATAGGGCTGCATGAAGGCCTGCAGCAAATGTTGTTAATACGGAGCAGTGACCTCAGCACACTGTACAACATTATCACTACTGGAAAATATCAGTAGCACTGTATATGCAGCAAAAGACTAACGACTAAATAAAGTTAAATATCAATGGTATAGCTTTGGAGTTAGACACAATATAGAGACATTTAAATGGTAGTTCAAGACAAAAGATAAGGATGTCAGTAAGACAAAAGATAGTGACATGTTGAAGGTAGACAACAACATCCGCTGGCCTTTAAAAGCAGCAGCTGCTGTCTTTAGGTTTGTCATTTAGTGACGAGCAGGTGCAGTGAATAGAGTCAAGGCTCTAATTCAATTCTATCAGCTTTTCAGAGAGAGAAGGGGGAAAGAGACAGACAGACAGACAGACAGACAGACAGACAGACAGACAGACAGACAGACAGACAGACAGACAGACAGACAGACAGACAGACAGACAGACAGACAGACAGACAGACAGACAGACAGACAGACAGACAGACAGACAGACAGACAGACAGACAGACAGACAGACAGACAGACAGACAGACAGACAGACAGACAGACAGACAGACAGAGAGGGGAGAGAGCGAGAGAACGAGAGTGGGAGAGAGAGAACAGGAGAGAGAGAAAAGGGGGGGAGAGAGAGAGAGCGGGAGAGTGAGAGAGCGGGAGAGAGAAAGGGGAGAGAGAGAGAGAGCGGGAGAGAGAGAGCGGGAGAAAGAGAGGGAGAGAGTGTAAGAGAGGGAGAGAGAGAAAGAAAGAGAGAGAGAGGGGAGAGAGAGAGAAAGAGAGAAAGAGAGAGAGAGAGGGAGAGAGTGTAAGAGAGGGAGAGAGAAAAGAGAAAGAGAGAGAGAGGGAGGGAGAGAGAGAGAGAGAGAGGGAGCAGGAGAGAGAGAGCGGGAGAGAGAGAGCAGGAGAGAGAGAGAGAGGGAGAGAGGAAGAGAGGGCGAGAGAGAGAAAGGGGAGAGAGAGAGTGGGAGAGAGAGAAAGAGAGAAAGAAAGAGAGAGAGAGAGGGGGGGGAGAGAGTTTAAGAGAGGGAGAGAGAAAAGAGAGAAAGAAAGAGAGAGAGGGAGAGAAAGGGGGGAGAGAGAGACAAAGAGAGTGGGAGAGAGAGAGCAGGAGATAGAGGGAGAGAGAGAGTGCAGGAGAGAGAGAGAGAGAGGGAGAGCAAAAGAGAGGGAGAGAGGAAGAGAGGGAGAGAGAGAGAAAGGGGGGAGAGAAAGAGAGGGAGAGAGAGAGAGAGAGAGAGAGGGAGAGAGAGAGAAAGGGGAGTGAGAAAAAGAGAGAAAGAAAGAGAGAAAGAGAGAGAAAGAGAGATAGAGAAAGAAAGAAAGAGAAAGAAAGAGAGAGAGAGGGAGAAAGAGAAAGGGAGAGAGAGGGGATAGAGAGAGAGCAGGAGAGAGAGAGAGAGCGGGAGAGAGATAGGGCAGGAGAGAGTGAGAGAAAGAGATAGAAAGAGAGAGAGAGAAAGAAAGAGAGAGAAAGAAAGAGAGAGAGAGAGAGAGAGGGGATAAAGAGAGAGCGGGAGAGAAGAGGATTGAGAAAGGGAGAGGGGGATACAGAGAGAGAGAGACAGAGAGGGGAGGGAGGGATAGAGAGGGGAGAGTGAGAGAGAGAGGGAGAGAGAGAGAGGGAGAGAGCGAGAGAGGGAGAGATAGAGAGGGGAGAGAAAGAAAGACCCAGAGAGAGGAAAAATGTAGATAAAAAGTGTGTATGCGTGTGCGTGTGCATGTGTGTGTGGTCCTCAGGGATTGACTGCCCTATACTGTATCATTAGAAGACATTAAACACCAACATGTAGAAATCTGTATGTTTCAGATAACTTGTTATCACACCACCACCACTGCCACCTCACACACAGACACTCAATCACAGAGAAGAATAGCACATTCGCTCTCACAATCTCTTTGTTCACAAACACTCACACTCTCCATCACACTGGAAAGCACATTCACTCACTCAATGTCTATGACATACACACACACACACACACACGCACACACACACACACACACACACACACACACACACACATCCATGTGAACAAACAAACTGTCTCCTGCAGAGCAACAATATGAGATGAGAGGGAAAGAGGGAAAGAGAGAGAAAGAGAATGGAAGATGGGGAGAGAGAGAGAAAGTGAGGGAGAAGGAATAATAAGAAAAAGTGAGACAGAAAGAGAGAGAGAGTGAGAGAGAGAGGTAGAGAATGAGAGCGAGGGAGAGAGAGAGAGAGAGAGGCAGAGAATGAGAGCGAGGGAGAGAGAGAGGTAGAGAATGAGAGCGAGGGAGAGAGAGAGTGAGAGAGAGAGGTAGAGAATGAGAGCGAGGGAGAGAGAGAGTGAGAGAGGCAGAGAATGAGAGCGAGGGAGAGAGAGAGAGGGAGAGGTAGAGAATGAGAGCGAGGGAGAGAGAGAGTGAGAGAGAGAGGCAGAGAATGAGAGCGAGGGAGAGAGTGAGAGAGAGAGGTAGAGAATGAGAGCGAGGGAGAGAGAGAGTGAGAGAGAGAGGCAGAGAATGAGAGGGAGAGAGAGTGAGAGTGAGAGAAAGAGAATGAGAGCGAGGGAGAGAGAGAGTGAGAGAGAGAGGTAGAGAATGAGAGCGAGGGAGAGAGAGAGTGAGAGAGGTAGAGAATGAGAGCGAGGGAGAGAGCGAGTGAGAGAGAGAGGTAGAGAATGAGAGAGAGGGAGAGAGAGTGAGAGAGAGAGCTAGAGAATGAGAGTGAGGGAGAGAGCGAGTGAGAGAGAGAGGTAGAGAATGAGAGCGAGGGAGAGAGAGAGTGAGAGGGAGGTAGAGAATGAGAGCGAGGGAGAGAGCGAGTGAGAGAGAGAGGTAGAGAATGAGAGCGAGGGAGAAAGAGAGTGAGAGAGAGAGGTAGAGAAGGAGAGCGAGGGAGAGAGAGAGAGGGGGTGTTGTTTGTGTGATAAAACAGAGCGAGGAGAGGTTACAGGGGCAACCAGGTCTCTCACGATTCCCTTTGAAATTGGATGTCCGTCCATGTCCAGGGACGTCTGGGATTGCTTTATTTCTGGTCCTGATGAGAATGAAAAAAAAATGCCAGGGGATGTTCTCTTCTGCACTGTTCATCCAATCCAGTAAATGTGGAGGAGGAGTTAAGATGGAGTGTCGCCTTGTTAACGTACAAAAAAGGAAGTCGCGTCACAGGCTCTCTTTCCATTTCCTCTGAAAACAAAACATACGGTTAGAGGAGAGAGTAGAGGAGTGGGTATTGGACAGGGATCCGACTGATGCTCCATTGATTTGTATGGAAATGCAGCCTGTTGACACAGCAGGACAGCGGAGAGGGTAGAGGAGACGTAAGAGAGGGTAGAGGAGGGAGAGGAGAGGGTAGAGGAGAGGGTAGAGAGGGTAGAGGGGGGAGAGGAGATGGTAGAGGAGAGGGTAGATGAGAGGTTAGAGGGGGTAGAGGAGAGGTTAGAGAGGGTAGAGGAGGGAGAGGAGAGGGTAGAGGAGAAAGACAGATGGTAGAGGAGAGAGAGGAGAGGGTAGAGGAGAAAGAGAAGAGGGTAGAGGAGGGAGAGGAGAGGTTAGGGTAGAGGAGAGGAGAGGTTAGAGAGGGTAGAGGAGGAAGATGAGAGGGTAGAGGAGAAAGAGAAGAGGGTAGAGGAGGGAGAGGAGAGGTTAGGGTAGAGGAGAGGAGAGGTTAGAGAGGGTAGAGGAGAAAGAGAAGGGGTAGAGGAGGGAGAGGAGAGGTTAGGGTAGAGGAGAGGTTAGAGAGGGTAGAGGAGAAAGAGAAGAGGGTAGAGGAGGGAGAGGAGAGGGTATAGGGGGGAGAGGACAGGGTAGAGGGTAGAGGGGTGAAGAGAGGGTAGAGGAGAGGGGAGAGGAGAGAGTAAAGGAGAAAGAGAAGAGGGTAGAGGGGGAGAGGAGAGGGTAGAGGGGGTAGAGGAGAGGGTAGAGGAGAAAGAAAAGAGGGTAGAGGGGGGAGAGGAGAGGGTAGAGGGTAGAGGGGGGAGAAGAGAGGGTAGAGGAGATGGTAGGGGAGAGGGTAGAGGAAGGGGGGTTGAGGAGAGGGTAGAGGAGAGGGTAGAGGAAAGGGTAGAGGAGAGGGTAGAGGAAGGGGGGTTGAGGAGAGGGTAGAGGAGAGGGTAGAGGAAAGGGTAGAGGAGGGAGAAGAGAGGGTAGGGGAGAGGGTAATGGAGGAAGGGGAGAGGGTAGAGGAGAGAGAAGAGAGGGGATAGGAAGAAGAGGAGAGGGTGGAGGAGGAAGAGGAGAGGGTAGAGGAAGAAGAGGCGAGGTTAGAGGAAGAAGAGGAGAGGGTAGAGGAGAGGTTAGAGGAAGAAGAGGATAGGTTAGAGGAAGAAGAGGAGAGGGTAGAGGAGAGATAAGAGGAAGAAGAGGAGATGTTAGAGGAAGAAGGGGGGTAGAGGAGAGATAAGAGGAAGAAGAGGAGAGGGTAGAGGACAGGTTAGAGGAAGAAGAGGAGAGGTTAGAGGAAGAAGAGGAGAGGGTAGAGGAAGAAGAGGAGAGGGTAGAGGAGAGATAAGAGGAAGAAGAGGAGAGGTTAGAGGAAGAAGAGGAGAGGGTAGAGGAATAAGAGTAGAGGGTAGATGAGAGGTTAGAGGAAGAAGAGGAGACGTTAGAGGAAGAAGAGGAGAGGGTAGAGGAAGAAGAGGAGAGGGTAGAGGAAGAAGAGTAGAGGGTAGAGGAGAGGTTAGAGGAATATGAGGAGAGGTTAGAGGAAGAAAAGGAGAGGGTGGAGGAAGAAGAGTAGAGGGTAGAGGAGAGGTTAGAGGAAGAAGATGAGAGGTTAGAGGAAGAAGAGGAGAGGGTAGAGGAAGAAGAGTAGAGGGTAGAGGAGAGGTTAGAGGAAGAAGAGGAGAGGGTAGAGGAGAGGGTAGATTAAGGAGAGGAAAGGTTTGAGGAATAAGAGGAGAGGGTAGAGGAAGAAGAGGAGAGGGTAGAGGAGAGGGTAGATTAAGGAGAGGAAAGGTTTGAGGAATAAGAGGAGAGGGTAGAGGAAGAAGAGTAGATGGTAGAGGGGGGAGAAGAGAGGGTCGAGGAGAGGGTAGAGGAAGAAGAGTAGATGGTAGAGGGGGGAGAAGAGAGAGTCGAGGAGAGGGTAGAGGAGTGAGAGGAGAGGAGAGGGTAGAGGACAGGGTAGAGGAGAGGTTAGAGAGGGTAGAGGAAGGGGGGAGAGGTTGAGGAGAGGGTAGAGGAGAGGGTAGAGGAAAGGGTAGACGAGGGAGGAGAGAGGGTAGGGGAGAGGGTAACGGAGGAAGGGGAGAGGGTAGAGGAGAAAGAGGAGAGGGTAGAGGAGGGAGAAGAGAGGGTAGAGGAGAGGGTAAAGGAGGGAGAAGAGAGGATAGAAGAGAGGGTAGAGGAAGAAGAGGAGATGGTAGAGGAAGAAGATGAGAAGTTAGAGGAGAGGTTAGAGGAAGAAGAGGAGAGGGTAGAGGAGATGGTAGATTAAGGAGAGGAAAGGTTTGAGGAATAAGAGGAGAGGGTAGAGGAAGAAGAGGAGAGGGTAGAGGAAGAAGAGGAGAGGGTAGAGGAAGAAGAGTAGATGGTAGAGGAAGAAGAGTAGATTGTAGAGGAAGAAGATGAGATGGTAGAGGTGAGGGTTTAAGGGTAGAGGAAGAAGAGAAGAGGGTAAAGGAAGAAGAGTAGATGGTAGAGGAGAGGGTAGAGGGTAGAGGAAGAAGAGGAGAGGGTAGAGGAGAGGGTAGAGGGTAGAGGAAGAAGAGGAGAGGGTAGAGGAGAGGGTAGATTAAGGAGAGGAAAGGTTTGAGGAATAAGAGGAGAGGGTAGAGGAGAGGGTAGAGGGTAGAGGAAGAAGAGGAGAGGGTAGAGGAAGAAGAGGAGAGGGTAGAGGAAGAAGAGGAGAGGGTAGAGGAGAGGGTAGAAGGTAGAGGAAGAAGAGGAGAGGGTAGAGGAGAGGGTAGAGGAAGAAGAGGAGAGGGTAGAGGAAGAAGAGGAGAGGGTAGAGGAGATGGTAGAGGAGAGGGTAGAGGGTAGAGGAAGAAGAGTAGAGGGTAGAGGAGAGGTTAGAGGAATATGAGGAGAGGTTAGAGGAAGAAAAGGAGAGGTTGGAGGAAGAAGAGTAGAGGGTAGAGGAGAGGTTAGAGGAAGAAGATGAGAGGTTAGAGGAAGAAGAGGAGAGGTTAGAGGAAGAAGAGGAGAGGGTAGAGGAGAGGGTAGATTAAGGAGAGGAAAGGTTTGAGGAATAAGAGGAGAGGGTAGAGGAAGAAGAGGAGAGGGTAGAGGAGAGGGTAGATTAAGGAGAGGAAAGGTTTGAGGAATAAGAGGAGAGGGTAGAGGAAGAAGAGTAGATGGTAGAGGGGGGAGAAGAGAGGGTCGAGGAGAGGGTAGAGGAAGAAGAGTAGATGGTAGAGGGGGGAGAAGAGAGAGTCGAGGAGAGGGTAGAGGAGTGAGAGGAGAGGAGAGGGTAGAGGACAGGGTAGAGGAGAGGTTAGAGAGGGTAGAGGAAGGGGGGAGAGGTTGAGGAGAGGGTAGAGGAGAGGGTAGAGGAAAGGGTAGACGAGGGAGGAGAGAGGGTAGGGGAGAGGGTAACGGAGGAAGGGGAGAGGGTAGAGGAGAAAGAGGAGAGGGTAGAGGAGGGAGAAGAGAGGGTAGAGGAGAGGGTAAAGGAGGGAGAAGAGAGGATAGAAGAGAGGGTAGAGGAAGAAGAGGAGATGGTAGAGGAAGAAGAGGAGAAGTTAGAGGAGAGGTTAGAGGAAGAAGAGGAGAGGGTAGAGGAGATGGTAGATTAAGGAGAGGAAAGGTTTGAGGAATAAGAGGAGAGGGTAGAGGAAGAAGAGGAGAGGGTAGAGGAAGAAGAGGAGAGGGTAGAGGAAGAAGAGTAGATGGTAGAGGAAGAAGAGTAGATTGTAGAGGAAGAAGATGAGAGGGTAGAGGAGAGGGTAGAGGTGAGGGTTTAAGGGTAGAGGAAGAAGAGAAGAGGGTAAAGGAAGAAGAGTAGATGGTAGAGGAGAGGGTAGAGGGTAGAGGAAGAAGAGGAGAGGGTAGAGGAGAGGGTAGAGGGTAGAGGAAGAAGAGGAGAGGGTAGAGGAGAGGGTAGAGGAAGAAGAGGAGAGGGTAGAGGAAGAAGAGGAGAGGGTAGAGGAGATGGTAGAGGAGAGGGTAGAGGGTAGAGGAAGAAGAGGAGAGGGTAGAGGAAGAAGAGTAGATGTAGAGGAAGAAGAGGAGAGGGTAGAGGAAGAAGAGGAGAGGGTAGAGGAGAGGGTAGAGGGTAGAGGAGAGGGTAGATTAAGGAGAGGAAAGGTTTGAGGAATAAGAGGAGAGGGTAGAGGAGAGGGTAGAGGGTAGAGGAAGAAGAGGAGAGGGTAGAGGAAGAAGAGGAGAGGGTAGAGGAAGAAGATGAGAGGGTAGAGGAAGAAGAGGAGAGGGTAGAGGAATAAGAGTAGAGGGTAGATGAGAGGTTAGAGGAAGAAGAGGAGACGTTAGAGGAAGAAGAGGAGAGGGTAGAGGAAGAAGAGGAGAGGGTAGAGGAGAGGTTAGAGGAATATGAGGAGAGGTTAGAGGAAGAAAAGGAGAGGGTGGAGGAAGAAGAGTAGAGGGTAGAGGAGAGGTTAGAGGAAGAAGATGAGAGGTTAGAGGAAGAAGAGGAGAGGGTAGAGGAAGAAGAGTAGAGGGTAGAGGAGAGGTTAGAGGAAGAAGAGGAGAGGGTAGAGGAGAGGGTAGATTAAGGAGAGGAAAGGTTTGAGGAATAAGAGGAGAGGGTAGAGGAAGAAGAGGAGAGGGTAGAGGAGAGGGTAGATTAAGGAGAGGAAAGGTTTGAGGAATAAGAGGAGAGGGTAGAGGAAGAAGAGTAGATGGTAGAGGGGGGAGAAGAGAGGGTCGAGGAGAGGGTAGAGGAAGAAGAGTAGATGGTAGAGGGGGGAGAAGAGAGAGTCGAGGAGAGGGTAGAGGAGTGAGAGGAGAGGAGAGGGTAGAGGACAGGGTAGAGGAGAGGTTAGAGAGGGTAGAGGAAGGGGGGAGAGGTTGAGGAGAGGGTAGAGGAGAGGGTAGAGGAAAGGGTAGACGAGGGAGGAGAGAGGGTAGGGGAGAGGGTAACGGAGGAAGGGGAGAGGGTAGAGGAGAAAGAGGAGAGGGTAGAGGAGGGAGAAGAGAGGGTAGAGGAGAGGGTAAAGGAGGGAGAAGAGAGGATAGAAGAGAGGGTAGAGGAAGAAGAGGAGATGGTAGAGGAAGAAGAGGAGAAGTTAGAGGAGAGGTTAGAGGAAGAAGAGGAGAGGGTAGAGGAGATGGTAGATTAAGGAGAGGAAAGGTTTGAGGAATAAGAGGAGAGGGTAGAGGAAGAAGAGGAGAGGGTAGAGGAAGAAGAGGAGAGGGTAGAGGAAGAAGAGTAGATGGTAGAGGAAGAAGAGTAGATTGTAGAGGAAGAAGATGAGATGGTAGAGGTGAGGGTTTAAGGGTAGAGGAAGAAGAGAAGAGGGTAAAGGAAGAAGAGTAGATGGTAGAGGAGAGGGTAGAGGGTAGAGGAAGAAGAGGAGAGGGTAGAGGAGAGGGTAGAGGGTAGAGGAAGAAGAGGAGAGGGTAGAGGAGAGGGTAGATTAAGGAGAGGAAAGGTTTGAGGAATAAGAGGAGAGGGTAGAGGAGAGGGTAGAGGGTAGAGGAAGAAGAGGAGAGGGTAGAGGAAGAAGAGGAGAGGGTAGAGGAAGAAGAGGAGAGGGTAGAGGAGAGGGTAGAAGGTAGAGGAAGAAGAGGAGAGGGTAGAGGAGAGGGTAGAGGAAGAAGAGGAGAGGGTAGAGGAAGAAGAGGAGAGGGTAGAGGAGATGGTAGAGGAGAGGGTAGAGGGTAGAGGAAGAAGAGTAGAGGGTAGAGGAGAGGTTAGAGGAATATGAGGAGAGGTTAGAGGAAGAAAAGGAGAGGGTGGAGGAAGAAGAGTAGAGGGTAGAGGAGAGGTTAGAGGAAGAAGATGAGAGGTTAGAGGAAGAAGAGGAGAGGTTAGAGGAAGAAGAGGAGAGGGTAGAGGAGAGGGTAGATTAAGGAGAGGAAAGGTTTGAGGAAGAAGAGGAGAGGGTAGAGGAAGAAGAGGAGAGGGTAGAGGAGAGGGTAGATTAAGGAGAGGAAAGGTTTGAGGAATAAGAGGAGAGGGTAGAGGAAGAAGAGTAGATGGTAGAGGGGGGAGAAGAGAGGGTCGAGGAGAGGGTAGAGGAAGAAGAGTAGATGGTAGAGGGGGGAGAAGAGAGAGTCGAGGAGAGGGTAGAGGAGTGAGAGGAGAGGAGAGGGTAGAGGACAGGGTAGAGGAGAGGTTAGAGAGGGTAGAGGAAGGGGGGAGAGGTTGAGGAGAGGGTAGAGGAGAGGGTAGAGGAAAGGGTAGACGAGGGAGGAGAGAGGGTAGGGGAGAGGGTAACGGAGGAAGGGGAGAGGGTAGAGGAGAAAGAGGAGAGGGTAGAGGAGGGAGAAGAGAGGGTAGAGGAGAGGGTAAAGGAGGGAGAAGAGAGGATAGAAGAGAGGGTAGAGGAAGAAGAGGAGATGGTAGAGGAAGAAGAGGAGAAGTTAGAGGAGAGGTTAGAGGAAGAAGAGGAGAGGGTAGAGGAGATGGTAGATTAAGGAGAGGAAAGGTTTGAGGAATAAGAGGAGAGGGTAGAGGAAGAAGAGGAGAGGGTAGAGGAAGAAGAGGAGAGGGTAGAGGAAGAAGAGTAGATGGTAGAGGAAGAAGAGTAGATTGTAGAGGAAGAAGATGAGAGGGTAGAGGAGAGGGTAGAGGTGAGGGTTTAAGGGTAGAGGAAGAAGAGAAGAGGGTAAAGGAAGAAGAGTAGATGGTAGAGGAGAGGGTAGAGGGTAGAGGAAGAAGAGGAGAGGGTAGAGGAGAGGGTAGAGGGTAGAGGAAGAAGAGGAGAGGGTAGAGGAGAGGGTAGAGGAAGAAGAGGAGAGGGTAGAGGAAGAAGAGGAGAGGGTAGAGGAGATGGTAGAGGAGAGGGTAGAGGGTAGAGGAAGAAGAGGAGAGGGTAGAGGAAGAAGAGTAGATGTAGAGGAAGAAGAGGAGAGGGTAGAGGAAGAAGAGGAGAGGGTAGAGGAGAGGGTAGAGGGTAGAGGAGAGGGTAGATTAAGGAGAGGAAAGGTTTGAGGAATAAGAGGAGAGGGTAGAGGAGAGGGTAGAGGGTAGAGGAAGAAGAGGAGAGGGTAGAGGAAGAAGAGGAGAGGGTAGAGGAAGAAGATGAGAGGGTAGAGGAAGAAGAGGAGAGGGTAGAGGAAGAAGAGGAGAGGGTAGAGGAGAGGGTAGAAGGTAGAGGAAGAAGAGGAGAGGGTAGAGGAAGAAGAGGAGAGGGTTGAGGAAGAAGAGGAGAGGGTAGAGGAAGAAGATGAGAGGGTAGAGGAAGAAGAGGATGGTGACACACGTGGTCGTGAACATAAAAAGAAACATTTGCACACACACACACACATGGTTACACACAGTCACACACAGATTGACAAACTGAGAACAGCAATCACACACACGGTCAGTCCCAAAGACACACACAAGGGAAACAGCAATCACCCGCCCTTTACACTACAGCGCACTCACACATCGCTCAGATGGACAGAGTTAACGGACAGAACGAGGGAGAGAAGGATGAGAGAAAGAGAGAAGGATGAGAGAGAGAGAGAGGATGAGAGAGAGAGAGACAGAATGATGCGAGAGAGCGAGAAGGATGAGAGAGAGAGAGAGAGAGAGAGAGAGAGAGAGAGAGAGAAGAGGAGGAGCGAGAGAGAGAGAGAAGGAGAGAGGAAGAAAGAGAGAGGGAAGGAGCGCGAGGGAGAAAGAGAGAAGGAGAAAGAGAGAGGGAGAAAGAGAGAGGGAAGGAGAGAGAGAGAGAGAGAGAGAGAGAGAGAGAGAGAGAGAGAGAGAGAGAGAGAGAGAGAGAGAGAAGGGAAAGGAGGAGCGAGAGAGAGAGAGAAGGAGAGAGGAAGAAAGAGAGAGGGAAGGAGAGCGAGGGAGAAAGAGAGAAGGAGAAAGAGAGAGGGAGAAAGAGAGAGGGAAGGAGAGAGAGGGAGAAAGAGAGAGCGAGAAGGAGAGAGAGGGAGAAAGAGAGAGGGAAGGAGAGAGAGGGAGAAAGAGAGAGGGAAGGAGAGAGAGGGAGAAAGAGAGAGGGAAGGAGAGAGAGGGAGAAAGAGAGAGAGAGAAGGAGAGAGAGGGAGAAAGAGAGAGAGAGAAGGAGAGAGAGGGAGAAAGAGAGAGGGAAGGAGAGAGAGGGAGAAAGAGAGAGAGAGAAGGAGCGAGAGGGAGAAAGAGAGAGGGAAGGAGAGAGAGGGAGAAAGAGAGAGGGAAGGAGAGAGAGGAAGAAAGAGAGAGGGAAGGAGAGAGAGGGAGAAAGAGAGAGGGAAGGAGATTGAGGGAGAAAGAGAGAGGGAAGGAGAGAGAGGGAGAAAGAGAGAGGGAGAAAGAGAGAGGGAAGGAGAGAGCGGGAGAAAGAGAGAGGGAAGGAGAGAGAGGGAGAAAGAGAGAGAGAAGGAGAGAGAGGGAGAAAGAGAGAGGGAAGGAGAGAGAGGGAGAAAGAGAGAGAGAAGGAGAGAGAGGGAGAAAGAGAGAGGGAAGGAGAGAGAGGGAGAAAGAGAGAGGGAAGGAGAGAGAGGGAGAAAGAGAGAGGGAAGGAGAGAAAGGGAGAAAGAGAGAGGGAAGGAGAGAGAGGGAGAAAGGGAGAGGGAAAGAGAGAGAGAAGGAGAGAGAGGGAGAAAGAGAGAGGGAAGGAGAGAGAGGGAGAAAGAGAGAGGGAAGGAGAGAGAGGGAGAAAGAGAGAGGGAAGGAGAGAGAGTCAGTGAAGGGCCATGTATGTTCAGTAAGCCTGGATTCCCTGCATGGTGTTTGAGAGAACAAAGAGGGAAAAGGAGGAGAGGTAGAAAAGAGAGGAGAGAAGCAAGGGTCGCTGACAGCCTGAGATTAAATAGAATAACAGAGAGAGAGAGAGAGAGAGAGAGAGAGAGAGAGAGAGAGAGAGAGAGAGAGAGAGAGAGAGAGAGAGAGAGAGAGAGAGAGAGAGAGAGAGAGAGAGAGAGAGAGAGAGAGAGAGAGAGAGAGAGAGAGAGAGCGAAAGGGCCCAGCCTAACACACAGCGAAATTAAACACAGAGAAATAGACAGAGAAGGGAAGAAGAGTGGGATGCTAACAAAAGCGATACATTTTATTAAAATCTGCCCGAGCTGGCAGACAAAGCAAAGGTAGACTGGGAGAAAGAGAGAGAAAAAGGAAATTAAAACAAACAAGGCGTTCCCTCCATCGTCCTCCCTCTCCACTCCTCTTAAAGGTCGCTGTCCTTTTGTTTGCTTCTCACAGGGGAGACTGGAGGAACGAGGGAGGGAGGGAGGGAGAGAAAGAAAGAGAGAAAGGAGCAGAAGATTTATATCAGACAGGAACCTAAAGAAGAGCCACGCCATCCTCAGGGATTCTTGATCATCGTCAGGGCGACGGACCGCTGTCACCTGGCAACGGGGTACACAATGGATGGGGTATCCATGGCGACGGCATGGCGCGTGTCTGTCTAAGGGGAGCTGAGACAGACAGACAGTAGTGCGAGACGGGGGGTCGAGGGTGAGATGGAGCAGGTGTAGAACAGCGGCTGTATATCACACTTCAACAGGTGTATGTTAAGATATAATGAGAAAAATAAATGAGGTACTGGCTAAGGGGATATCGGAGGGTATATGTATGTGTGTGTAAGGGGTGTGTGTGTGTCTTTTAGTTATTCTAGATGAAAGTCTCCACTGACGCTTCAGCAAAATATTCACAAAAGTGTATGGAAAAGTATCATCTCTTTCTCATGACTTAATTAATCACCACACACACACACCCACACACACACACACACACACACACACACACACACACACACACACACACACACACACACACACACACACACACACACACACACACACACACACACACACACACACACACACACACACACACACACACACACACACACACACACACACACACACACTTTACATCCCAATATTGTGTCAGAAAACATCAATCACTGCTTTATTTCAGAGCTTCAGTGTTAAAACAGGCTCTAAAATTTGTGACTCCCACACACTTTCATAAAGACTTACATCTATTACATATTCACACAACACACACACTAACGTAACACACACACACACTTTCTGACACAGACACGCCGTTGATTAATAAATATGCAAATTACAATAAACTGTGACATCAATAACACACACACAGCAGGCGGGCGGGCGTGCGCACACACACACACACACACACACACACACACACACACACACACACACACACACACACACACACACACACACACACACACACACACACACACACACACACACACACACACACACACACACACACACACACACACACACACACACACACACACACACACACGTTAACAAGCTCACCAGGAGGAAGGGGCAGACCATCCTCCTTAGTGAATTTCATAAATGTTTTAATTGTAAAACATTTAAAAAGTTATCCCTTTTAGAAAAAACAATATTAAATATATTCACCAAATAATTTATTATAACACACTGTTTTGCAATAAGGTCTACAGTAGCCTCAACAGCACTCTGTAGGGTAGCACATGGTGTAGCCAGAGGACAGCTAGCTTCCGTCGTCTTCAGGGTACATTGACTTCAATACAAACCTTAGGAGGCTCATGGTTCTCACCCCATTCCATAAACCTACACAGTAATTATGACAACTTCTGGAGGATGTTCTCCAACCTATCAGAGTCCTTGCAACATGAACTGACATGTTGTCCACCCAATCAAAGGATCAGAGAATTAATCTAGTACTGAAAGCATGAACTACAGCTAGCTAGCACTGCAGTGCATAAAATATGGTGAGTAGTTGACTCAAAGAGAGAGAAAGACAATAGTTGAACAGTTTTGAACAAATTTATTTATTCCAAAATGATGGAGAAGCAAGAGAGAAATAGAAAGAAAGATTTTGTCATTTTTTTCCACTTTCAGTTTGACCTACTTAGCTAGCATACGCAGCTAACTAGTTTAGCCAACTGAAACACCCTAATCAAAGTAACAGAGGGATGCTATGTTAGCTAGCTAGCTATGACTTTCCAACACAACACTGGAACTCTTCCAAGTCAAGGTAAGCTTTTGGTTTTACTAATTTATTGCGAAGGGAAGAGGTGAGAGGAGGAGAGATGTGAGAAGGAATACAATGTGGCTGCTATGAAAGTGAACTGTGTTTACGCGTGATCAGGGGTGTATTCATTCCGCCTATACATTTTTTTTTTACGGAAGCAAACGAAACAAAACGGGTATAAACATACCAGAATTTGTCCAATAGAAACTCTAATTTGCAACTGTTGGACTAATGATTACACCCTATATCATCTAGATGCAGGTAAGAGTGTGCAAAGCGGTATTGAATGTCACTGTCTGTCCATGTGTCTCTATCTGTCACCTACAATTTGTCTCTCGACACGTGTGCACCTACTGTAAACTTTCATTCATAGGCTAGGTCGTGGTAACCTTAAGATGGGTACAGGGAAAATGTGAGTTTCATATAGTAGCCTAATCCTATCAATGTTACATTGATCTGGGTGAATGGAATATGAATGAAAGTCATCCAATATGCTGTAATAGAAATAAGACCATGCTCCTAAAAAATAACCGTCCTCCTTGATCTGAAACGCCACTGACTGCCACTGAAGCTCACATACACACAAGTTTACACATAGACACATACACACACATATAAGCCAGTACACAAACACCTGTGGACTTGCACACTTGTTAACAGAGTGGACGACACATACACAACCTTCCCTATACACACACACATTATTCCTCGCCTCCGTCTCTAAAGGGTTCCACCTCCAGCCACTAATACAAAGGAAATGTTTCATGCAGTGTTTGTTCTCATTGTGGATTCATTTATCACCACTGTTTCTAATAGCTATTTATATCATGTGTGTGTGTGTGTGTGTGTGTGTGTGTGTGTGTGTGTGTGTGTGTGTGTGTGTGTGTGTGTGTGTGTGTGTGTGTGTGTGTGTGTGTGTGTGTGTGTGTGTGTGTGTGTGTGTGTGTGTGTGTGGGTGTGTGTGTGTGTGTGTGTGTGTGTGTGTGTGTGTTAGCCCCCCAAACCGCCTGTTTATTTCAAAGCTAATAGAGCCCACAGTTCCACTCATAACGGTACTATTACCCAGAGACAGGCAGACAGCCTCTAACCCAAGACCAGAGCACATTTCAAAAAGACCCATAGCAGGTCTAAAGAGATATGAGAGATAGGAAAGTACTGGATGATTGCTTTTGCTCTCCTCCATATCCTTCTTCCGCTCCCCCACTCTCTTCTTTTTCCTATTCAAAGGGACAAAGAGAGAGTGAAATCAACAGCAACTCCACTTATAAACACGCATTCTAATGGGGGTAGACCGTTCTGTCGCTCGGGCTCGCTTTCTCTCCGTTACCACGACAACTCGCCTGACACACGCAGCGAGGGGAAGGGGAAAGAAGGACTGAGAGGGATAGAAAGAGAAGGAAATAGATAGAGAGAGGAGAAGAGAGGTAGGGATATAGTAGGACTAAGCGATAAAAAAGGAGATTGCAATAGAAAAGAGAGGTTTGGGGCCATCTTCCTTGCGTCTTGTTCTGTTGTCTGTCTGTCTGTCTGTCTGTCTGTCTGTCTGTCTGTCTGTCTGTCTGTCTGTCTGTCTGTCTGTCTGTCTGTCTGTCTGTCTGTCTGTCTGTCTGTCTGTCTGTCTGTCTGTCTGTCTGTCTGTCTGTCTGTCTGTCTGTCTCTCTGTCTGTCTGTCTGTCTGTCTGTCTGTCTCTCTGTCTCTCTGTCTCTCTGTCTCTCTGTCTCTCTATGTCTCTATCAGTCTGCCTGTCAATCAGTCAACATCTGAGTCTGTCTGTCTCTCTATGTCTCTATCAGTCTGCCTGTCAATCAGTCAACATCTGAGTCAGTCTGTCTGTCCGTCTGTCTGTCCGTGTACACATTTAATTAGTGAGTACCGGTAGATATGATTTGGATACACCTTTGTTTGTCCCTAAATACTCTGTGATGTCTCAACTAGTCATCCCAGTCAGGGTGCATTCCTACCAACCCCCAGAGCTCCCACAGATGAAGTGGCCTAGGTGCTGATCTAGGGTTGGTCTTGCATTCCCTCCACTAATGGTAAAGGTGAGGATGGGGGGGAAGCAAAGCTGATCATAGATCTGATCCAATATAGAAGTCTCTATCGATTACAATTCACACAAACGTCAGTACCTGCACCCCCCCCCCCTCTCTTTCTCAATTAAATTAAATTAAATTCAAGGGCTTTATTGGCATGGGAAACATATGTTAACATTGCCAAAGCAAGTGAAGTATATAATATACAAAGTGAAATAAAAAAATAAAAATGAACAGTAAACATTACACTCACAAAAGTTCCAAAAGAATAAAGACATTATAAATGTCGTATTATGTCTATATACAGTGTTGTAACGATGTGCAAATAGTGAAAGTACAAAAGGGAAAATAAATAAACATAAATATGGGTTGTATTTACAATGGTGTTTATTCTTCACTGGTTGCCCTTTTCTTGTGGCAACAAGTTACAAATATTGCTGCTATGATTGCACACTGGTATTTCACCCAGTAGATATGAGAGTTTATCAAAATTGGGTTTGTTTTCAAATTCTTTGTGGATCTGTGTAATCTGAGGGAAATATGTGTCTCTAATATTGTCATTTATTTGGCAGGAGGTTAGGAAGTGCAGCTCAGTTTCCACCTCATTTTGTGGGCAGTGTGCACATAGCCTGTCTTCTCTTGAGAGCCAGGTCTGCCTGTGGCAGCGTTTCTCAATAGCAAGGCTATGCTCACTGAGTCTGTACACAGTCAAAGTTTTCCTTATGTTTGGGTCAGTCACAGTGGTCAGGTATTCTGCCAATGTGTACTCTCTGTTTAGGGACAAATAGCATTCTAGTTTGCTCTGTTTTTTTGTTAATTCTTTCCAATGTGTCAAGTAATTATCTTTTTGTTTTCTCATGATTTGGTTGGGTCTAATTATGTGGCTGTCCTGGGCCTCTGTGGGGTCTGTTTTTGTTTGTGAACAGAGCCCCAGGACCAGCAAGCTTGCTCTTTAGGTGATGGCTTTGTTATGGAAGGTTTGGGAATCGCTTAGTTTTAGGTGGTTGTAGAACTTAACGACTCTTTTTTGGATTTTGATAATTAGTGGGTATCGGCCTAATTCAATCAAATTTCAATCAAATGTATTTATAAAGCCCTTCTTACATCAGCTGATGTCACAAAGTGCTGTACAGAAACCCAGCCTACAACCCCAAAAAGCAAGCAATGCAGGAGTGGAAGCATCTGCATGCATTATTTGGTGTTTTACGTTGTACACTGAGGATATTTTTGCACAATTCTGCATGCAGAGTATCAATTTGGTGTTTGTCCCATTTTGTGAATTCTTGGTTGATGAGCGGACCCCAGACCTCACAACCATAAAGGGCAATTGGTTTTATGATTGATTCAAGTATTTTTAGCCAGACCCTAATTGGTATGTCGAATTGTATGTTCCTTTTGGTGGCATAGAAGGCTCTTCTTGCCTTGTCTCTCAGCTCATTCACAGCTTTGTGGAAGTTACCTGTGGCACTGATGTTTAGGCCAAGGTATGTATAGTTTTTTGTGTGCCCTAAGGTAACGGTGTCTAGATGGTATTTGTATTTGTGGTCCTGGCAACTGGACCGTTTTTGGAACACCATTATGTTTGTCTTACTGAGATTGAATTTCAGGGCCCAGGTTTGACATAATCTGTGCAGAAGATCTAGGTGCTGCTGTAGGTCCTCCTTGGTTGGGGACAGACGCACCAGATCATCAGCAAACAGTAGACATTTGACTTCAGATTCTAGTAGGGTGAGGCCGGGTGCTGCAGACTGTTCTAGTGCCCTCCCCAATTTTTTGATATATATGTTGAAGAGGGTGGGGCTTAAGCTGCATCCCTGCTTCACCCCACAGCCCTGTCGAAAGAAATGTGTGTGTTTTCGGCCAATTTTAACCGCACACTTGTTTGTGTACATGGATTTTATAATGTTGTATGTTTTTCTCCCAACACCACTTTCCTTCAATTCGTAAAGCGGACCCTCATGCCAAATTGAGTCAAAGGCTTTTTTGAAATCAACAAAGTATGAGAAGACTTTGCCTTTGTTTTGGATTGTTTGTTTGTCAATTAGGGTGTGCAGGGTGAATACGTGGTCTGTCGTACGGTAATTTGGTAAAAAGCCTATTTGACGTTTGCTCTTAATGATAATGCAGAGAATTTTCCCAAGGTTGCTGTTGACGGATATCCCCCGGTATTTGTTGGGGTCAAATTTGTCTCCACTTTTGTGGATTGTGGTGATCAGTCCTTGGATGCCAGAGCTAAGGATGATGTTGAAAAGTTGAAAAGTTGAAAAGTTTAAGTATAGCCAATTTGAATTTGTTGTCTGTATATTTTATCATTTAATTGAGGATACCATCAACACCACAGGCCTTTTTGGGTTGGAGGGTTTGTATTTTGTCCTGTAGTTCATTCAATGTAATTGGAGAATTCAATGGGTTCTGGTAGTCTTTAATAGCTGATTGTAAGATTTGTATTTGATCATGTATATGTTTTTGCTGTTTGTTCTTTGTTATAGGGCCACATCTCCATTTGGATAGATAACTCTTCGTGTTGTTGTTTGTTTAGTGTTTTCCCATTTTCCCAGAAGTGGTTAGTCTATGGATTCTTCAATTACATTGAGCTGATTTCTGACGTGCTGTTCCTTCTTTTTCCGTAGTGTTTGCCTGTATTGTTTTAGTGATTCACCATAGTGAAGGCATAGACTCAGGTTGTCTTCGGTTTTCTGAAATTTGTAGAAATAATAGGGAAATTGTGAGGTCAAATATACTGTTTAGATTTTCTACTGACAAGTTTACACCTTCACTATTACAGTGGAACGTTTTGTCCAGGAAGTTGTTTAAAAGGGATTGAATTTGTTGTTGCCTAATTGTTTTTTGGTAGGTTTCCACACTACATTCCTTCCATCTATGGAATTTCTTAATATTATTCAGTTCCTTTGGCTTTGATGCCTCATGATTGAATATTGCTCTGTTCAGGTAGACTGTGATTTTGCTATGATCTGATAGGGGTGTCAGTGTGCTGACTGTAAACGCTCTGAGAGACTCTGGGTTGAGGTCAGTGATAAAGTAGTCTACTGTACTACTGCCAAGAGATGAGCTATAGTTGTACCTACCATAGGAGTCCCCTTGAAGCCTACCAAATAATGTGTGCGTGTGCGAGTGTGCGTGTCCGTGTGTGTGTGTGTGAGTGCGTGTGTACATGCATGGATTCCTGTTTGAATATCACTGTGGGTGTGTGTGAGTGCGTGTGTACATGCATCGATTCCTGTTTGAATATCACTGTGGGTGTGTGTGTGTGTGTGTGTGTGCGTGTGTACATGCATGGATTCCTGTTTGAATATCACTGTGTGTGTGTGTGTGAGTGCGTGTGTACATGCATGGATTCCTGTTTGAATATCACTGTGGGTGTGTGTGCGTGCGAGTTTGTTTTCCCTCACTGTTTTTCCTCGGTGCTAAGGTGCACCTCTTGACTTGGTGTAGGCAAATGTATGCAGCGACTGTCCCATTTCCAACCATTGTTTCTAAGGTCGTCCCCGGAGACTAAATTAGAGAGAGAGAGAGTGAGAGAGAGAGAGAGAGAGAGAGAGAGAGAGAGAGAGAGAGAGAGAGAGAGAGAGAGAGAGAGAGAGAGAGAGAGAGAGAGAGAGAGAGAGAGAGAGAGAGAGAGAGAGAGAGAGAGAGAGAGAGAGAGAGAGAGAGAGAAACATGGACGAAGAGAGAGAGTCTGGTAATAGAGTCGGTCTGAAAAGAGGGTCACTGTATTCCTAATCAGATAAGGGGCCTCGTTGCCACTGACAGGGGGAGAGAAGGGGGAGATGAGGGAGAGGGGGTAGGAGGGAGGAGAGATAACGATGTGGTAGGATCGAGATATGAAAAGAGGACGGGTGAGGAAAAAGAAAAGATGGGGACTGTGGAGATAGAGGAGATGAGGGTAAAGAGATGCTGAAGGAAACGGAGGAAGAGCAGACCAGACAAAGAGAGAGATAGTGTGAGACGGTGTCGTGTCCTTTGATGTTCTTTGTGTGGATCTGGCACTGGCTAGAACGGTAGAACGGGAAGAGAAAAAGAAAGTCAATGAAGTAATGACGGACTCTTAAAAGACAGTCAATGAAGTCAATGGTGGATGTGACAACTGTATCTGAGAGAGAGAGAGAGAGAGAGGGAGGGAGAGAGAGAGAGGGAGAGCGCAAGCGAGAGAGCGAGAGCGGGCGAACTAGAGAACAAAAGAAAAAATTGCATAAGGCAGCCCATTCTGTGATGTACTCCTGTTGATTTTAACATCAGTCCAAATTCAAGAGGCACTCTCCCACCCTCCTACATCTAGGTCTACACCACTGCTCACTGTGAGCCTAAGATAATGGTAAACATTCCTCTAAATCTCAGATAGATATTCTGTCTTTACTCCTTAGTGCTTGGTCAAAAGAGTGGAGATGAATGACGCCATTTGATGCCATCAACTCCTGTGGATTGTCAGTTATAATCCATTCAAATCAAATCAAAAACTTTACTTGACACATGCGCCGAATACAACACGTGTAGACCTAACCGTGAAATGCTGACTTTACAAGCCCTTAACCAACAGTGCAGTTCTTGTTGACTCTTTAGGGTCAGCTTTTGATATATGTTGTCTTTATGTTTCCTTTAGTATCAGATCGTTTAAGGAGATCTTCAATCCTGACAGGGCACAAGGAAGGCGGGGTCACATTAAACCATCATCCCTCTTCCCACCAAATCACAGCCCCTATTCACCCCGTTCTCTAGGGGCTAACCTGGAAATCAGGGAAGTTCAGGAGGATGTAACGTTACAGAAAGCTCAGATAGAAATGTATAATGAAGAACAGAAATGATTGTCTGTCAGATATAATAGGGAATCGATTGTGTCAGTTCTATTTCTATCAGCAACGTTCAGAGCATTTCACGTCCCTTTATATTCCCGTGTATGTGTGTGTCTGGCCATGCTAGACGAAGAGGAAGTTGTCAGGTGGGCCAGAGGTCCCTGGAAAAGGAGGTTAGTTAAGTTAAGCAGGACCTTGATAAGCGAGCAGGGTTTGAGTTTAAAAGGGCATTTCACTCAAAAACTAGGATTTGGTACTTTTTACATTAGTCCACTGTTGATACAGTCCCAAAATGTTTTGCATGTCAGAAGTCAAGATGTTGGACTTAGAAAAGTGTCACCAGCCACATCATCATGATGATACGTTTGCACCATAGGATGATGTGGATGGTGACACTTTGCTTCTTAAAAGTCCAATATCTTGATAACTTGATTTCTGACATGCAAAACATGTTGGGACTGTATCAACAGTGGACTAATGTAAAAAAAATACTAAAAGATCGTTTTTGAGTGAAATGTCCCTTTAATGAACTGTGTTGATTACCAGCTGATAAGGCTGTAACAGACTCAGTCTCTGATCCCCTGTGAGTGGGGCTGATGCTACGTGACCAAACACATACTGAGAGGAGAGATGGAGCAAGAGAGAACGGGTGAGAGAGAGGGAGAGAGGGAGAAAGAGGGATGGATGGAAGAAGAGAGAGATGAAAAAGGGAGCGATAAAAATATATGGAAGAAAAGGAAGAGAGGGAAACGACATGAAATAGGACAGGAAAGAAAGAGAGGAAAAACGTTTTTTCTTTTCGAGATTGAGTGAGAGAGTGGGAGAAGGGAGTGGGAGAAAGAGCGGGAGAGAAACAGAGGGAGGGAGTGTGTGTATGCTGGCTGAATATGGATGGTCTCATTTGGGATAGAAAGCCCAGGACTGTGAATTAGGCCAGTGTCCATTAATAATGAATATTCTTAATAGCGCAGCGTCCACAAACCACAAACCAGGTCCCCATGACACAGCCTGCAATATCAGGCTCTGCAGCACTACAGAGAGGGGTGGTGGAGTAAAATACACACACGCACACACACTGAAACACACAGACAGGCACACACACACACACACACACACACACACACACACACACACACACACACACACACACACACACACACACACACACACACACACACACACACACACACTGAAACACACAGACAGGCACACACACACACACACACACAAACACTAAAATACACAGATGGATGGGTGCAATAACTTGTGAATGTGTGACACATTCACACGTATAAACCTTTACTGTCAAACATACACCAAATCCCTAACACTGACGCACACACATCAATCTATGTGTACCAGTCAGTCTGACAAACCTCAACAACCAGCCCTGCCACCCACCCAGCCATGTACGTCTCAGCCCCAGCCCTGAAAAATGACACAAACATACCCTGGGAAATCACACACAATGCCTCATGATTGCTAATCAGAGACCTAAAAAAACAGCTGCTCGCACAGCCAGAACCTTTCTATACAGTCACACAGAGGAGAGAGAGAACAAGATGGAGAGACACACACAGAGAGAGAGGGAGAGATACACACACCGACAGACACAGAACATGCCCCAAACCCCAGGGGTCCAGGCAGAGAGAAGCTGACCAAAACAACTGAAATCAGCTAAAGGACACGCACAGTGCTGCCTCACTCCATCCCTTCCTCCACCCCTCCATTCATCCGTCCCTCATTATATATCTTTCTCTCTCCCAGCATGCACCTGAACTTCTCAAGGTGACGCAACCGCAATTTGGGTCTTTCAGAACAGCCCAAATCCAGTGCCTCACCCATCAGACACACACACACACACACACACACACACACACACACACACACACACACACACACACACACACACACACACACACACACACACACACACACACACACACACACACACACACACACACACACACACACACACACACACACACACAAACTATTCACCCACCCCCCACACACACATACACACACAAACACAGTCCCTCACCACTCAGTCTATTACCTGTTCCCTGCCAGGTGAGAAAGGCTCCATTACCCAGGAGACCTTTCACCTCCCCTGGAGCCTGGCCAGAGGGACTGGGGCAGCATTTCAAATGACTCCTACTCTCCAAATAGTGCACCACTGTTGACCAGGGTGGTGTCAACAGTAGGGTGTCAACTTTGGTCAAGAGTACTGCACTGCAGTACAAAGTGAGTAGGCAAACATAGTCAAAACATCAGCACCATATGGGGAAAAGGGTGTCAGAAGGATTAAACTATACAGTGGATATGGTGTCAGAAGTATTCAACCATACAGGGAATAGGGTGCAAAATTATTCAACTATACTGTGAAAATGGTGTCAGATGAATTAAACTATACAGTAAATAGGGTGTCAGAAGTGTTCAACTATGCAGTGAATAGGGTGTCGAAGTAGTAAACTATACAGGGAATAGGCTGTCAGAAGTTTTCAACTAAACGGTGAATAGGATCTCAAAAGTTTTCAACTAAACAGGGAATTGTCACGCCATGACCTTAGGGAGCCTTTTTATTCTCTATTTGGTTAGGTTAGGGTGTGACTAGGGTAGGCAATCTATGTTGTATTTCTATGTTGGCCCGGTATGGTTCCCAATCAGAGGCAGCTGTCTATCATTGTCTACTTAGGCAGCCTTTTTTCCACCTTGTGGTGTGGGATCTTGATTTTGTATAGTTGCTGTGTAGCCTGCAGAACTTTACGTTCGTTTTTGTATTTTGCTGTTTTTCGGTGTTCATTTTACTAAAAGTAAGATGTTCGCCTACCACGCTGCACCTTGGTCTCCTCATTCAAACGACGATCGTAACAGGAATAGCGTGTTAGAAGAATTCAACTATACAGTGAATAGGGTGTTCGAAGTATTAAACTACACAGTGAACGTGGTGTCAGAGGTATTAAACTATTCTGTGAAGAGGGTGTAAAAGTATTCAACTATACTGTGAATATGGTGTTAGAAGTATTCAACTATACAGTGAAGAGGGTATAAAAGTATTCAACTATACTGTGAATATGGTGTTAGTAGTATTTAACTATACAGTGAATAGGGTGTCGAAGTAGTAAACTATACAGGGAATAGGCTGTCAGAAGTTTTCAACTATACAGTGAATAGCGTGTCAGAAGTGTTCAACTATACAGTGAATAGGGTGTCAGAAGTATTAAACTATACAAGGAATAGTGTGACAGAAGTATTAAACTATACAAGGAATAGTGTGACAGAAGTATTAAACTATACAAGGAATAGTGTGACAGAAGCATTTAACTGTACAGTGAATAGGGTGTTAGAGGAAGTCAACGTTACATTGAATATTATGTTCAAAGTATTCAAATATACAGTGAATAGGGTGTCAGACGAACTAATATATACAGTGAATAGGGTGTCAGATGAACTAATATATACAGTGAATAGGGTGTCAGACGAACTAATATATACAGTGAATAGGGTGTCAGACGAACTAATATATACAGTGAATAGGGTGTCAGACGAACTAATATATACAGTGAATAGGGTGTCAGACGAACTAATATATACAGTGAATAGGGTGTCAGACGAACTAATATATACAGTGAATAGGGTGTCAGACGAACTAATATATACAGTGAATAGGGTGTCAGACGAACTAATATATACAGTGAATAGGGTGTCAGACGAACTAATATATACAGTGAATAGGGTGTCAGACGAACTAATATATACAGTGAATAGGGTGTCAGACGAACTAATATATACAGAGAATAGGGTGTCAGACGAACTAATATATACAGTGAATAGGGTGTCAGACGAACTAATATATACAGTGAATAGGGTGTCAGACGAACTAATATATACAGTGAATAGGGTGTCAGACGAACTAATATATACAGTGAATAGGGTGTCAGACGAACTAATATATACAGTGAATAGGGTGTCAGACGAACTAATATATACAGTGAATAGGGTGTCAGACGAACTAATATATACAGTGAATAGGGTGTCAGACGAACTAATATATACAGTGAATAGGGTGTCAGACGAACTAATATATACAGTGAATAGGGTGTCAGACGAACTAATATATACAGTGAATAGGGTGTCAGACGAACTAATATATACAGTGAATAGGGTGTCAGACGAACTAATATATACAGTGAATAGGGTGTCAGACGAACTAATATATACAGTGAATAGGGTGTCAGACGAACTAATATATACAGTGAATAGGGTGTCAGACGAACTAATATATACAGAGAATAGGGTGTCAGACGAACTAATATATACAGTGAATAGGGTGTCAGACGAACTAATATATACAGTGAATAGGGTGTCAGACGAACTAATATATACAGAGAATAGGGTGTCAGAAGTATTAAACTATACAGGGAATAGGGTGTCAGACGAACTAATATATACAGAGAATAGGGTGTCAGAAGTATTACACTATACAGGGAATAGGGTGTCAGAAGTATTAAACCATAAAGGTAATATGGTATCAGAATTATTCAACTCTATAGTGAATAGGGTGTCAGAAGTATTTAAACTATACAGGGAATACGGTGTTAAAAATATTAAACTATACAGTGAATAGGGTGCTGGAGGTATTCAACTATACAGTGAACATTGTGTCAGAATTATTCAACTATACAGGGAAACGGGTGTCAGAAGTATTAAGCTGTATAGTGAATAGGATGTCAGAAGTATTCAACTCTATAGTGAATATGGTGTCAGATGTATTAAACTATACAGTGCATAGGGTTTCAGAACTATTCAACTATACAGTGAGAAGGCTATCAGAAGAATTCAACTTAACAATGAGTAGGGTGTCAGAAGTATTTAACTTTACAGTGAATATGGTGTTAAAAGTGTTAAACGATGCAGTGAAAATGGTGTCAGGTGCTTTAAACTACACTGTGCATATGGTGTCCGAAGTACTAATCCGTACAGTGAAAATGGTGTCAGGTGTATTACACTTTTCAGTGAATATGGTGTCTGATGTATTCAACTACACTGTGAATAGGGTGTCAGAAGTACTAATCGGTACAGTGAATATGGTGTCAGAGATATTCAACTATAGAGTGAATAGGGTGTCAGAAGTATTAAACTATACAGGTAAAACGGTGTCAGAAGTATTAAAATATACTGGGAATACGGTGTCAAAAATATTAAACTATACAGTGAATAGGGCGTTGGAAGTATTCAACTAAACAGTAAATATGATGTTTGAAGAATACAACTATACAGTAAACATTGTGTCAGAAGAATTTAACTATACAGGGAAAAGGGTGTCAGAAGTATTCAACCATGTAGTGCATAGGGTTTCACAAGTATTCAACTATACAGCGAGAAGGCTGTCAGAAGAATTCAACTCTACAGTGAATAGGGTGTCAGAAGTATTTAACTTTACAGTGAATATGGTGTTAGAAGTGTTAAACGATACAGTGAAAATGGTGTCAGGTGCTTTAAACTACACTCTGAATATGGTGTCAGAAGTATTCAACTATACAGTGAATAGGGTGTCAGAAGTACTAATCCGTACAGTGAAAATGGTGTCAGGTGTATTACACTTTTCAGTGAATATGGTGTCTGATTATTTCAACTACACTGTGAATAGGGTGTCAGAAGTACTAATCGGTACAGTGAATAGGGTGTCAGAGATAGTCAACTATAGAGTGAATAGGGTGTCAGAAGTATTAAACTATAATGGGAATACGGTGTCAAAAATATTCAACTATACAGTGAATAGGGTGTTGGAAGTATTCAACTATATAGTAAATATAATGTTTGAAGAATTCAACTATACAGTAAACATTGTGTCAGAAGAATTTAACTATACAGGTAATATGGTGTCAGAAGTATTCAACTCTACAGTGAATAGGGTGTCAGAAGTATTTAACTTTACAGTGAATATGGTGTTAGAAGTGTTAAACGATACAGTGAAAATGGTGTCAGGTGCTTTAAACTACACTCTGAATATGGTGTCAGAAGTATTCAACTATACAGTGAATAGGGTGTCAGAAGTACTAATCCGTACAGTGAAAATGGTGTCAGGTGTATTACACTTTTCAGTGAATATGGTGTCTGATTATTTCAACTACACTGTGAATAGGGTGTCAGAAGTACTAATCGGTACAGTGAATAGGGTGTCAGAGATAGTCAACTATAGAGTGAATAGGGTGTCAGAAGTATTAAACTATAATGGGAATACGGTGTCAAAAATATTCAACTATACAGTGAATAGGGTGTTGGAAGTATTCAACTATATAGTAAATATAATGTTTGAAGAATTCAACTATACAGTAAACATTGTGTCAGAAGAATTTAACTATACAGGGAAAAGGGTGTCAGAAGTATTCAACCATGCAGAGCATAGGTTGTCAGATGTATTCAACTATACAGTGAATAGGGTGCCACAAGAATTCAACTTAACATTGAGTAGGGTGTCAGAAGAATTAAACTATACAGTGAATAGGGTGTCAGAAGTTTTCAACTATACAGTGAATATGGTGTCAGAATAATTAAACTATACAGTGAATAGGGTGTCAGATGTATTAAACTATATAGTGAATATGGTGTCAGATGTATTAAACTATACAGTGCATATGGTGTCAGACATATTCAACTATACTGTGAGTAGGCTGCCAGAAGAATTCAACTTAACATTGAGTAGGGTGTCAGAAGTATAAAGCTATACAGTGAGCAGGCTGTCAGAAGAATTCAACTAACAATGAGTAGGGTGTCAGAAATAGTAAACTATACAGTAAATATGGTGGCAGAAGTATTCAACTACACAGTGACTAGGGTGTCATAAGTATTAAACTATACAAGGAATAGTATGTCAGAAGTATTCAACTATACAGTTAACATGGTGTTAGAAGCATTTAACGATACATTGAAAATGGATTCAGGTGTATTTCACTAAACTGTCAATATGGTGTCAGACGTATTCAACTATACAGTTAATAGGGTGTTAGAAGCATTAAACGACACAGTGAAAATGGTGTCAGGTGTTTTAAACTAAACTGTGAATATGGTGTCAGAAGTATTCAACTATACAGTGAATAGGGTGTCAGAAATCTTAAACTATACAGGGAATATGATTTGAGAAATATTCAACTATACAGAAAATAGGGTGTCAGAAATATTAAACTTTACAGTGAGTAGGGTGTCAGAAGTATTCAACTATTCAGTGAATATGGTGTCAGAAGTTTTAAACTATACAGTGAATATGGTGACAGAAGTTTTAAACTATACAGTGAATAGGGTTTAAGAAGTATTCAACTATACAAGGAAAAGCATGTAAGAAGAATTCAACTATACAGTGATAATGGTGTTAGAAGCACCTAACGATACAGTGATATGGTGTCAGATGTATTACTCTATAGAGTGAATAGCGTGTCAGAAATGTTCAAACCTACAGTGAATAGGGTGTCAGAAGTGTTCAACTGTACAATGTATAGGGTGTCAGAAGTATTTAATGAAACTGTGAAAATGGTGTCAGTTGTTTTAAACTACACTGTGAATATCGTGTCAGAAGTATTCAACTATACAGTGAATAGGGTGTCAGAAGTACTAATATATACAGTGAAAATGGTGTCAGGTACATTCAACTTTTCAGTGAAAATGGTGTCTGACATATTCAACTATACAGTGAACAGGGTGTCAGATGTACACATCTGTACAGCGAATAGGGTGTCAGAAGTATTAAACTATACAGTTAATAGGGTGTCCGAAGTTTTAAACTATATAGGGAATATGGTGTCAAAAATATTCAACTATACAGAAAATAGGGTGTCAGAAATATTCAACTATACAGAAAATAGGGTGTCAGAAATATTAAACTTTACAGTGAGTAGGGTGTCAGAAGTGTTGAACTATACATTGAATAGGGTGTCAGAGGTATTCAACCATACAGTGAATAGGGGGTCAGAATAATTAAAATATACAAGCGACAGTGTGTCAGAAGTTTTCAACTAGAGGGTGTCTGAACTACTCAACTATACAGTGAGTAGGTTGTATGAAGTATTAATCTATAGAGTGAAAATGGCGTCAGGTGTATTAAACTTTGCAGTGAATATGGTGTCAGATGTTTTCAACTATAGAGTGAATAGGGTGTCAGATGTATTAAACTATTAAGTGAGTAGGGTGTCAGAAGTAATAATCTATAAAGTGAGTAGGGTGTCAGAAGTACTCAACTATACAGTGAATAGGGTGTCAGCAGTTTTCAACTATACATTGAATATGGTGTCAGAAGTATTAAACTATACAGGTAATAGGGTGTCAGAAGTATTAAACTTTACAGGGAATATGGTGTCAGAAATGTTCAACTATACAGTGAATAAGGTTCTGGAAGTATTAAACTATACAGTGAATATGGTGTCAGATGTATTAAACTATCTAATGAACATTGTTTCAGATGTATTAAACTATACAGTGAATAGCGTGTCAGAAGTATTCAACTGTACAGTGAATATGGTGTTAGAAGCATTAAAAGATATAGTGAAATTGTTGTCAGGTGTATTAAACTAAACATTGAATATGGTGTCAGAAGTTTTCATATATACAGGTAATACGGTGTCAGAGGTATTAAACTATACAGGGAATATGGTTTTAGAAATATTCAACTATACAGTGAATAGGGTGTTGGAAGTATTCAACTATACAGTAATATGATGTTTGAAGTATTAAACTATACAGTGAACATTGTGTTTGACGTTTTAAACTATTCAGTGCTTAGGGTGTCAGAAGAATTCAACTATACAGAAAATAGGGTGTCAGAAATATTAAACTTTACAGTGAGTAGGGTGTCAGAAATATTAAACTGTAGAGTGAATATGGTGTCAGAAGTATTCAACTATACAGTGAATAGGGTGTTAGAAGTATTCAACTATACAATGTATAGGGTGTCTGAACTATTCAATTATACAGTGAGTAGGTTGTATGAAGTATTAATATATACAGTGAAAATTGTGTCAGGTGTATTAAACTTTGAAGTGAGTATGGTGTCAGAAGTTTTCAACTATAGAGTGAATAGGGTGTCAGAAGTTTTCAACTATACAGCGAATAGGGTGTCAGAGGTCTTCAACTATAGAGTGAATATGGTGTCTGAAGTATTCAACTATACAGTGAACAGAGTGTCAGAAGTACACATCTGTACAGCGAATAGGGTGTCAGAAGTTTGAAACTTTTCAGGGAATATGGTGTCAGAAATATTCAACTATACAGAAAATAGGGTTTCAGAAAAATGTAACTTTACAGTGAATATGGTGTCAGAAGTTTTACACTATACAGTGAATAGGGTTTAAGAAGTATTAAACTATACAAGGAAAAGCATGTAAGAAGAATTCAACGTTACAGTGATTATGGTGTTAGAAGCACTAAACGATAAAGTGAATATGGTGTCAGAAGTATTAATCTATACAGTGAATAGGGTGTCAGAAATGTTCAACTATACAATGTATAGTGTCAGATGTATTTAACGATACATTGAACATTGTGTCTGATTTTTTAAACTATTCAGTGTCAGAAATATTAAACTGTACGGTGAATAGGGTGTCAGAAGTATTCAAATATACAGTGAATATGGTGTTAGAATCATTAAACGATACGGTGAAAATTGTGTCAGGTGTATTAAACTAAACTGTGAATATGGTGTCAGAAGTATTCAACTATACAGTGAGTAGGGTGTGAGAAGTTTTCAACTTTACATTGAAAAAGGTTTCAGAAATATTTAACTAAACATTGAATATGGTTGTCACGACTCCGACCGAGGCAGGCTCTCCTTCCCGTTCCGGTGGCGCTCGGCGGTCGTCGTCACCGGCCTATTAGCTGCCACTGATTCTTTTCTCCCCCTCCTTATGTGTTCATTGGTTACACCTGTTTTGTGTTTGTTCTATTAGTTGTGCTTTATTAGTCAGCCGGCCCGCCCGTTTCTTTGTGTGGGATTGTTTATTGTAAGCCTGGTGTTTGTTATCAGACGTTACGTGTTTGTGTATGTTCGAGTAATATACTGGACTGTTTTCGTTCCCCGTGTCTGGGGCAGTTTATGTTGAGCACCCAGTGTCGAGTGGGGTGGCCGAGGTTCCCCGTGTCTGGGGCACTTTATGTTGAGCACCCAGTGTCGAGTGGGGTGGCCGAGGTTCTCCGTGTCTGGAGCAGTTTATGTTGAGCACCCAGTGTCGAGTGGGGTGGCCGAGGTTCCCCGTGTCTGGGGCAGTTTATGTTGAGCACCCAGTGTCGAGTGGGGTGGCCGAGGTTCTCCGTGTCCGGGGCAGTTTATGTTGAGCACCCAGTGTCGAGTGGGGTGGCCGAGGTTCTCCGTGTCTGGAGCAGTTTATGTTGAGCACCCAGTGTCGAGTGGGGTGGCCGAGGTTCTCCGTGTCTGGAGCAGTTTAAGTTGAGCACCCAGTGTCGAGTGGGGTGGCCGAGGTTCTCCGTGTCTGGAGCAGTTTAAGTTGAGCACCCAGTGTCGAGTGGGGTGGCCGAGGTTCTCCGTGTCTGGAGCAGTTTATGTTGAGCACCCAGTGTCGAGTGGGGTGGCCGAGGTTCTCCGTGTCTGGAGCAGTTTATGTTGAGCACCCAGTGTCGAGTGGGGTGGCCGAGGTTCTCCGTGTCTGGAGCAGTTTAAGTTGAGCACCCAGTGTCGAGTGGGGTGGCCGAGGTTCTCCGTGTCTGGAGCAGTTTAAGTTGAGCACCCAGTGTCGAGTGGGGTGGCCGAGGTTCTCCGTGTCTGGAGCAGTTTATGTTGAGCACCCAGTGTCGAGTGGGGTGGCCGAGGTTCTCCGTGTCTGGAGCAGTTTAAGTTGAGCACCCAGTGTCGAGTGGGGTGGCCGAGGTTCTCCGTGTCTGGAGCAGTTTAAGTTGAGCACCCAGTGTCGAGTGGGGTGGCCGAGGTTCTCCGTGTCTGGAGCAGTTTATGTTGAGCACCCAGTGTCGAGTGGGGTGGCCGAGGTTCTCCATGTCCGGGGCAGTTTATGTTGAGCACCCAGTGTCGAGTGGGGTGGCCGAGGTTCCCCGTGTTGCATTAAATGAACATTATTATTGAATCCTCTGTTTTCCTGCGCCTGACTTCGCACTCCGACACCCAGTCCTTACAATGGTGTCAGAAGTATTCAACTATACAGTGCATAAGGTGTCAGAATTATTAATCTCTACAGTGAATAGGGTGTCAGAAGTATTTATCTACGCAGTGAATCGGGTGTCAGAGGTGTTCAACCCTACAGTGAATAGGGTGTCAGAAGTATTCAACTATACAATGCATAGGGTGTCAGAACTATTGAACTATACAGTGAATATGGTGTTAGAAGCATTAAACGATACTGTGAAAATGGTGTCAGTTGTATTAAACTAAACTGTGAATATGGTGTCAGAAGCATTCAACTATACAGTGAATAGGGTGAGAGATGTATTCAACTATACATTACAGTTTTTTTACGGTTGCTTACACTCTAAAATTGTACTTTTCCCACAATTAGCAAAACCTTACACTCAAGGAGCAAAACACAAGGCTAGATTTGCACAACTGTAAGCACATTGTCAGCTTCACACTACTTGCAAAACATTAGACACAGTGATTTGCAAAACACTAAACACACTTGTATACATCAGACACAGAAGTATATCATGATGTCACTTCCTTGCAATTCCAAAGCACTGACTGTCAAATTACCACACCTATGAGCCAATCTGTTAAACACAGCCATCAGGTGCACAAACACATGATTGCTAAATTGTAGACACACCAATCAGGTTTAAGCACTATAAAAATGCAGCAGGTAGGTTCAGCAGGCAGGCCTTCAACCAAAATGGAAGGAGTCAGAAGAAGAGTGAGGGTGAGAGGAGGAGTACACAGAGGAGGAGAAGGAGGTAGAGGAAGAGGCAGAGGCCGAGTCAGAGGTCGAGGAAGACCTGAAGCAGGAGGAGAACGTGCACAAAGAAGAAGAGGACCAAACTTATCAGATGACATTCGTGCAACACTAGTGGATCATGTTGTGAACCACGGATTGACGCTGAGGGAGGCTGGACTGAGAGTTCAGCCAAGTCTTAGCAGATATACAGTGCCATCTGTCATAAGGACTTTTCGACAGGAAAACGGGTAAAAGAAGATCTGTGTACAGTTACAGTAATCAGCCGCTTATTGTATGCACCATATCAGTACTTGTGAAACCCCTTCCTGTGACATTGTACAGTAAGTTACATGTATTATTCTCTACATAGGATTGAGGGTCGGGAACGACAAGGAGGAAGGGGGCCCATATTCACGCAAGAACAAGAGAGAGAGATAATAAACATGGTTTTGGCCAATAATGCTATCAGGCTCAGAGAACTACAAGCCAACATTATCGGTGACCAGGCCATTTTCAATAATCTCCATCAGGTCTCTCAGTCAACACTGGCACGCATCCTGAAAAGACATCAGGTTCAAATGAAACAACTTTATCGAGTGCCTTTTGAGCGGAATTCAGAGGGTGAAACGGCTGCGGCATGAGTATGTGGAGGTTTGTATTGTTCACTTTTGCACTGTGATGTTGCATACTGCACACATGACTTCTTTACATTGACTGTATACTAGACCTATCCTGAACTACACAATCTTGTCTTTCACTGTATTTCAGGGAGTTTTGCAGATGGATGCTGAGGAAATCCTGCATGAATTCATATATATTGATGAAGCAGGGTTCAACCTCACAAAAACAAGAAGGAGAGGCAGAAATATCATTGGCCACAGGGCTATAATCAATGTCCCAGGGCAACGTGGGGGTAACATCACCCTTTGCGCTGCCATTTCACAGCATGGGATTGTCCTCCGTCATGCCAAAATGGGCCCTTACAACACACCTCACATTCTCGCATTTTTGGACCGATTGCACCACATCGTCACAGCAGGTAATGAAATGCACCAGATGCAATACACGGTCATCTGGGACAATGTGTCATTCCACCGCTCTGCTTTGGTCCAGAACTGGTTTCAACACCATCCACAGTTGACAGTACTATACCTTCCACCATACTCTCCGTTTCTAAACCCTATCGAAGAGTTTTTCTCTGCATGGCGGTGGAAGGTTTACGATCTCCAGCCCCAGGCTCAGGTACCCCTCATTCAGGCCATGGAGGACGCCTGTGACCAAGTCGACGCCGCAGCTGTGCAAGGATGGATTCGACATTCAAGCCGGTTCTTCCCGCGTTGTCTTGCTAATGACGATATTGCTTGTGATGTTGATGAAATTCTCTGGCCAGATCCAGCTAGGCGAAGAGATAATGTATAGTATGTTTACTGTAGTATTTTCTGTACAATATTGTCATTTTCTTTCAGATTTTTTAAAATGTTTGTTGTTGTTATTTACTGTAATTGTAACCTGTACTGGATACAGTATTTTACATTTGTCTGTTTGCTGAGCTAACAGTGTTATGCACACTACTGTAGTAGCATAAAAACTGGGACATGTTTTGTTGTGATTCTCCATGTTGACATGTTGACTGATTTGGGTATATGGAGAGAAATAAATTATATTTTCCTCAGTCTGCAGCATTGGTCTTGTGTAGTGTTTGTATAGTTGCACTTTCTCTGTGTACTTAATTTACAGTACTCTAATCACTGACAATTAGACTTGCTAAAAGTGTTTTAGGTTAGCAACAGCAGTGTGTAACTGGTTCAAAAAGAATGAAGTCATATGAAATGTGTGTGTTTCGTATGGTAACAAAATATTATTTTTATGAAGTCGTGTATAGTTTTGACAAAAGTGTTTCATTTTGAAAATGATCTGAAGTGTTGTGCTACTTGGGTGTAGGGTTGTGCTAATTGTGTGTAGTGTTTTGACAAACCGGGCCCAGTTTTCAAAATTGTGCAATTGAAAAAAACTGTAAAAAGGGTGTCAGAAGTATTCAACTATATAGTGAATAGGGTGTCAGATGAATTCAACTATACATTGAATTAGGGACCATTTTGGTTTTGGACAGGGTCTTGGAGAGAATGGAAGCGATATTGTTTACATCTGGTATTTTATTATGGTATTCCATTGAAGCAACGCTCCATTCTGTGTGCTCACAATCAATGCAAAGCAAAGCCCTTTAGTAGGCCTGTGTGTTCTAAATATGTCCTGAGCCCTGTGATGTGACTGCCAAGGCTCTTACTGTGGGCAGGAAAGAGAGAGAGGGCTGTGTGTGTGGTGTGTGTGTGTGGGGGGGGGGGGGGGGGGGGGGTGTTTGTGCGTGACAGAGAGAGGTTGACAGTGGCAGGGATAATGTAAGTCAGATCAGTCACCGTGGTAATTGGGCCCTCTTTTCGAGGTGGCTGTCGCTTGCGTTCATTTGTGTGTGTCCTACATCTGCATGTGTCACCCTGATACTGCATGTCACACCAGACACACCCCTATACATACGGCATGAGAAAAGCAGCACGCATGATCGGAACATGAATCCTTCCAATGTGTGTGTGTGTGTGTGTGTGTGTGTCCGCGTGTGTGTGTGTGTGTGTGTGTGTGTTAATGCTCTCGTGTGTGTAAGAGAGCTGTTCAATAGTTAATGAGACAAATCCGTAGCATACATTTTTGATGATGACATGAGTCCCATATGGAGGGGTCAACTGCATCCCCCTCCCCTGCCTCACCCATCATCCCCCCTCCCATCCCCCCTCACACACCCCCTCACCCCCGCTCCCTCACAGAGTCTGGTGTCCCACTCAGTCCGACTGTCCGGTAAAAAGTGCTTTTTCCCTGCCGGTGACACACAAGACGCTCCTCCTTGTCTGTCTGTGTGTATGTGGGCATTTCGATTATAACACTTAATCTGTCACTGTTTAAATATCTATTAGTCTTTATCAGCCTCCGTCTTATTTGTGCAACCATCATGTTATTTCCCTCCATTAACTTCATATTAGTGTTCTGTCTAAGTGTGTGTCTGTCCTCAATTCCTTGTTTGCATGACAGTCAGTCTTTCTCTGTCTATCTCTCTATTTGTCTATCTCTCTATCTCTTCATGTCTGTGCATATATCTCTAGCTTCTTTCTCCCTGTGTCCCAGCCTGACAGCTTTCCTGTCATCCCTCTTGTCCCTCTCTCTGTATGGCCTCTGTCTCTGTCTCTCTGTCTCTCTGTCTCTCTGTCTCTCTGTATGTCTGTATCTCTCTGTCTCTCTGTCTCTCTGTCTCTATCTAGTGGTTCCCAACCAGGGGTACTAGGACTCCTGGGGGTACTTGGCCTATCCACAAGGGGGGTACTTGAGAAGACTTATGAGGCGATAGTCCTACTGGTAAAATGCACATGAGGGGGTACTTCAGGGGTACTAGGACTCCTGGGGGTACTTGGCCTATCCACAAGGGGGGTACTTGAGAAGACTCATGAGGCCATAGTCCTACTGGTAAAATGCACATGAGGGGGTACTTCAGGGGTACTAGGACTCCTGGGGGTACTTGGCCTATCCACAAGGGGGGTACTTGAGAAGACTTATGAGGCCATAGTCCTACTGGTAAAATGCACATGAGGGGGTACTTCAGGGGTACTAGGACTCCTGGGGGTACTTGGCCTATCCACAAGGGGGGTACTTGAGAAGACTCATGAGGCCATAGTCCTACTGGTAAAATGCACATGAGGGGGTACTTCAGGGGTACTAGGACTCCTGGGGGTACTTGGCCTATCCACAAGGGGGGTACTTGAGAAGACTTATGAGGCCATAGTCCTACTGGTAAAATGCACATGAGGGGGTACTTCAGGGGTACTAGGACTCCTGGGGGTACTTGGCCTATCCACAAGGGGGGTACTTGAGAAGACTCATGAGGCCATAGTCCTACTGGTAAAATGCACATGAGGGGGTACTTCAGGGGTACTAGGACTCCTGGGGGTACTTGGCCTATCCACAAGGGGGGTACTTGAGAAGACTCATGAGGCCATAGTCCTACTGGTAAAATGCACATGAGGGGGTACTTCAGGGGTACTAGGACTCCTGGGGGTACTTGGCCTATCCACAAGGGGGGTACTTGAGAAGACTCATGAGGCCATAGTCCTACTGGTAAAATGCACATGAGGGGTACTTCAGGGGTCCTCCAGGTAGAGTAAAATTCACTTGGTGGGACAGTAACGAAAAAGGTTGGGAACCACTGATATACAGTATGCATACTGTCTATATACTAAGGGTACAAAACATTAGAAAGACCTGCTCCTTCCATGACATAGACTGACCAGGTGAATCCAGGTGAAAGCTATGATCCTGTATTGATGTCACCTGTTAAATTCACTTCAATCAGTATAGAGCAGTGGTTCCCAAACTTTTTAAAGTCCCGTACCCCCTCAAACATTCAACCCCCAGTTGCGTACCCCCTCTAGCACCAGGGTCAGCTCACTCTCAAATGTTTTTTGTTGTTGCCATCATTGTAAGTCTGTCACACACACACAATACAATAAATGTATTAAACATAAGAATGAGTGTGAGTTTCTGTCACAACCCGGCTCGTGGGAAGTGACATAGAGCTCTTATAGGACCAGGGCACAATAATATTCTAATAATCAATCATTTTGCTCTTTATTTAACCATCTTACCTATAAAACTTTATTTGTTCATTGAAAATTGTGAATAACTCACCACAAGTTAATGAGAAGGGTGTGATTGAAAGGATGCACATAACTCTGCAATGTTGGGTTGTATTGGAGAGTCTCAGTCTTAAATCATTTTCTACACAGTCTGTGCCTGTATTTAGTTTTCATGCTAGTGAGGGCCGAGAATCCACTCTCACATAGGTACGTGGTTGCAAAGGGCATCAGTGTATTAACAGCGTGATTTGCCAAGGCAGCACACTCTGAGCGCAGCCCAATACAGAAATCTGGCAGTGGCTTCTGATTAAATTAAATTTTCACAGAACCACTTGTTGCAACTTCGATGAGGCTCTCTTGTTCAGATATCGGTAAGTGGACTGGAGGCAGGGCATGAAAGGGATAACAAATCCAGTTGTTTGTGTCATCTGTTCGGGAAAGTACCTGCGTAATTGCGCACCCAACTCACTCAGGCTTTGCTATATCACATTTGACATTGTCCATAAGCTTGAGTTCATTTGCACACAAAAAAATCATACAATGATGGAAAGACCTGTGTGTTGTCCTTGTTAATGCAGACAGAGAAGTCCTCCAACTTCTTAATCATAGCCTCAATTTTGTCCCACACATTGAATATAGTTGCGAAGAGTTCCTGTAATCCTAGATTCAGATTATTCAGGCGAGAAAAAACATCACCCAATTAGGCCAGTCGTGTGAGAAACTCTTCATCATGCAAGCGGTCAGACAAGTGAAAATTATGGTCAGTAAAGAAAACTTAAAGCTTGTCTCTCAATAAAAAAAACATGTCAATACTTTGTCCCTTGATAACCAGCACACTTCTGTATATTGTAAAAGCGTTACATGGTCGCTGTCCATATCATTGCATAGTGCAGAAAATACACGAGAGTTCAGGTGCCTTGCTTAACAAAGTAAAAAATGTCACTGTAGTGTCCAACATGTCTTTCAAGCTCTCCGGCATTCCCTTGGCAGCAAGAGCCTCTCGGTGGATGCTGCAGTGTACCCAAGTGGCGTCGGGGAGCAACTACTTGTAGGCGCGTTACCACTCCACTATGTCTCCGTCATGGCTTTTGCAACTTCAGTACAGATAAAAGGAAGACATCCTCTTCTGCAAATCACTGGAAACCAGGACAACAAAGGGGGTACTGGACAGCTTTGTGACATCAAATGGACTTTGGTGGTCAAGATGTGTTGGTATCTGTACTGAAGTTGCGAAAGCCATGACAGGGAGACATAGTGGAGTGGTAACGCACATGCAAACAGTTGCTCCCGACACCACTTGGGTACACTGCATTATCCACCGAGAGGCTCTTGCTGCCAAGGGAATGCCTGCCAGCTTGAAAGACGTTTTGGACACCATATCCACGGCAGCAGGAAGAATTAAGTCCTCCACAATAGTTTGGGGCTTGCCTGTCCTAGCCACTTGGTAGCTCACCATATAAGACGCTTCTAGCCCCTTCTTATTAATGGTATCTGTTGCTTTTATACATGTCTTATTACTCGAAAGTCGTCTTAATTCTTGCTCAAAAAACTCTTGTGGCTTATTTTTCAAATTGGCATGCTTTGTTTCTAAATGTCTGCGCAAGAGCGAAGGTTTCATCGAGTTGCGAGATAGTACTTTTGCACATATTCCACACTGTGGCTGTGGAAAGGCACTACTCCCAATATAAGTGAACCACAAATCAATGTAGTTCTCATCATAGTTGCGCCTCTTCGATGGTCCAACGTCCCTGTCTGTTGTTCGGTGCTTTCCCTGGTAAGGGGGCAGTAGCTCTTCGGCTGCATCAGATTCACAACTGTCAGTGTCCATGCTAGCTGGGCTAACAACAAATGTAGAATTACTGATGCTAGCATTGGATTTGCTCGTGGAAGCAGAACAACTTGTGTCGTCGACAGGTGCAGGTGTAGTACTGCTGGTAGTAGCAGTACTACCAGTAGAGCTGTTATGTGTCTCTATGGATGGTGGCCTTACTTTTTTAACCATTTATCCATTTTTGAGCAAACGGAATGAGCAGCAGCTATGTTTGTCTACATACGGACCGTTAGCGGAATTCCCGCGACAGAGTAATGGTTAATGTGATTGGATGTTAATTATTTGACGAGGCTACCTGTATTTGACATTATGTTGTTATTTCGCTGAACACTAGATGGTTTAATTTCATTTTTTGGCAGTGAAACGAGGCTACTCAGGCCAGAGAAAAAAACTCGCCCAAATGTATAGTCCCGTTTTTTAAATATGTGAATCACATTTTTATTTGGCGTACACCCAACGGCATAGTACCCCTATGGGAAACTAACCAATTGTGCTCTTTTGTGTGTTTTTTCGCACTGTATTTAGCTTATTTTGTACATAATATTGACGCTACCATCTCTTCTCACCGAAAAGAGCTTCTGGATATCAGAACAGCGATTACTCACCTTGAACTGGATGAAGATTCTTTCTTTAATGAGTCTGACGCGAAGGATATACTGTTGCTCACGGACAAGGCCCAAATCCCTGACATTCGCATGAAAAAATGAAAGATCTACAGGGGGTGGAGATCAGGGTACCTTGTGAGAATTCGTCGGCGAGTGGGTAACCTGCCTCCTCTACCATCCATTCTATTGGCCTACGTGCAATCACTGGAGAATAAACTGGTGACACATACAATTTGATTTGAAGGTGAGGAAAAATGTTAAAGAAGGATTTTTAAGCCTTGCGACAATTGAGACATGGATTGTGTATGTGTGCCATTCAGAGGGCAAATGGGCAAGACAAAATATTTAAGTGCCTTTGAACGTGGTATGGTAGTAGGTGCCAGGCGCACCGGTTTGAGTGTGTCAAGAACTGCAACGCTGCTGAGTTTTTTAGGCTTAACAGTTTCCTGTGTGTATCAAGATTGGTCCACCACCCAAAGGACATCCAGCCAACTTGTCACAACTGTGGGAAGAATTGGAGTCAACATGGGCCAGCATCCCTGTGGAACACTTTCGACACCTTGTAGAGTCCATGCCCCGATGAATATAGGCTGTTCTGACAGCAAACTCAATATTAGGAAGGTGTTCTTAATGTGTTGTACACTGTATTTGTTCACACGGCATCCTCTCAGACACACATACTCCCTGTGTGTCTTTGTGTGCAAACTCACAATAGTGTGGCTTGCCAAAAAACTGGGGGAATGGATGTGAGTGAGCTAGAGAGAGAGAGAGAGAGAGAGAGAGAGAGAGAGAGAGAGAGAGAGAGAGAGAGAGAGAGAGAGAGAGAGAGAGAGAGAGAGAGAGAAAAAGAGAGAGAGAGAGAGAGAGAGAGAGAGAGAGAGAGAGAGAGAGAGAGAGAGAGAGAGAGAGAGAGAGAGAGAGAGAGAGAGAGAGAGAGAGAGAGAGAGAGAGAGAGAGAGAGAGAGAGAGAGATATCGTTTCAGGGCTTGGTCTGGATTTCAGCTCTAGGCCTCTTTGTGTGGCTTCCAGTCAGACTCATGTATTGTAGCCTAGTCCCAGTGCCAGCTGATGCCAGTCCCTGCCAATGCCAGTGTGTATACAGGCAGGAGCTCAACACCCCAGTTCCTCTTTGTCTTTCCTTTCTGTCTGCATAAATATAAATACACACACACACACGTACAGACAGACGCAAACACACAGAGATGCAAAAAGGCCCACACATAAACACACATACTCTCCCAGGGCTTAGTATGCATATAGAGGGCTAATTGTTAGCTCCCTGTCTGACCCTTTTTCCCTTCTCTTTGAATGGAGATGTAGTGCAAACATAGAGGTGTGCGTGTGTGTGTGTGTGTGTGTGTGTGTGTGTGTGTGTGTGTGTGTGTGTGTGTGTGTGTGTGTGTGTGTGTGTGTGTGTGTGTGTGTGTGTGTGTGTGTGTGTGTGTGTGTGTGTGTGTGTGTGTGTGTGTGTGTGTGTGTGTGTGTGTGACCCAGCCTGCAGCCCAGGACCACCATTTCAATTTGCCCACTTAAACACCAAACACCCTGAAAGAGAAGTGTTGACTCAATTGTTTGGGTCACAACAGTATTATCACTACCTAGACACGCAATGATAGCTCTTCTCCTTTTTCTCCCGTACTGTCTCCCTCTTGAAACTGAAACACCATTCTATTACATCAAGCTTGTGGCTCGGTGGCTCGGTGGCTCGTTCTGGGTTAATACGCTGGAGGGTTTGCTAAAAACAAATAACTTTCAATTGTCAAGGAGAAGGACTATGAACATGTCTGACCCGTGCGTTCCTTGGCAGTGCTAGGGCAAGCGGAGAAGAACTATGAACATGTCTGACCCGTGCGTTCCTTGGCAGTGCTAGGGCAAGCGGAGAAGGACTATGAACTGGATGTCACTGAGGCGTTGCGTTTTATGGGGCCTATATTGGTGCAGAATCGTATTCAGGATGGTTTTGAATTGCCTGCAGTCTGTCTGCTACAACAGATAGTAAAACACCATCCAATCTAACCCAGAGTAAAGCTACAACAGATAGTAAAACACCATCCAATCTAACCCAGAGTAAAGCTACAACAGATAGTAAAACACCATCCAATCGAACCCAGAGTAAAGCTACAACAGATAGTAAACGCCATCCAATCTAACCTAGAGTCAAGCAGTTTGTGGTTGTTATTATTGAGGCATCTTGAGTTCCTTCCTGACATGTGACCTGACACAGAAACACAGAAACATCCAGTTATTATCAAAGTGTATGTTGTGTTCTTGCAGTAGTAGGTGGTCTGTCCTTTAATGGCGCCAGCCCATGTTGTTCCAGGGTATAGCCTATCCCTGACACACACACACCGTATATAACTGTAACCCTGACATGCAGGTTAACATAATAACATTTATGGTAATGAGACTGTAATTTCCTGAGGCCCCCGTGCTGTTAACAGGTAATTGGTGTGTTTGCAAATAGGGCCCGGTGCGTGTGTGTGCGTATGCGTGTGCGTTCGTGTTTGTAGGCGTGGGGGGTATTTGTTCAGTTCACAGGCGCTACTGACAGATGACGCCTCTGTCCTACCATTTTACAGATGAGAATGAAGGATGAGTGTGTTTGTCCGTTAAATTGCATCTATGGGTTTGTGCCTGCATTGTGTGTGTGTGTGCTTGTGTGTGTGACAAGCATGACAGATGTCTCTATCCAGCTGTTTCAGAGACGAGAGAAAAAGTATGTGTGTGTGTGTGTGTGTGTGTGTGTGTGTGTGTGTGTGTGTGTGTGTGTGTGTGTGTGTGTGTGTGTGTGTGTGTGTGTGTGTGTGTGTGTGTGTGTGTGTGTGTGTGTGTATGTGTGTGCGCGTCAGGGTCGTATCTTCCCTCAGGCGTGTTGCAGTAGAGTTGAGGGGGGGGGGGGGGGGATTCACACCCCTGGAATGTCTTCACTCCTTTCCACCTTTTGGGAATTTCCTCTTAAATGTTTCCTATTTTTCATCTCTTCTCCCTTTCTCTCAGCCCTGAGGAGAAGGATAGCGAAAGGCTATGTGACACCTGGTTTTTATCTGCAGAGAAAGAAATGGAGAGACCATAAATGGGGAGAGAAAGAGGACAGTCGTTGAGAGGAGTTTTAGAAGGGCGATTGTGTCACTCTGTCTTCAGTACTGATTTCACTACAGTTATGTGTCCGCTGTCGATTTACCAGTGTAGCGTGCACTGTAAAACCAAGTACTTAGGTTCTGAACACGTAACTCAACACTTTTCGGTAATACTTTTTTAAACGCGTCGAGGCATTTAGAATGTCATAGCGCGTTAGTGTTTAGATTGTAAACAACAAAACATGTTTTTCGCTGTAACACATTTTAAACACATTAACATGTTTATTCAGCATAAGGTACTAGGTTTTAAGCACTAAACACTGTTTCAATTAAAAGTTAAATTAAAAACCCTTTATGACCACATTTGATACATTTCATGAGGCCTTTAGTTATTGCCGCGTTATCCTTGAAACTGTGGTCTGAAAATCCTGGCTCATGAGCAGTGGCTTGTATTCATGGATGCCAAGGGAATCCAGGCTTCCCCAAAAAACTGACCCTCTCTGTGTTTCATCATTTTCCTTCAAATCGCAAAAGGCTGAATGTATCTCATCGGAGAAAACATCAGAGTGAGGGAAACAGCGCCCCTCTGCCTCTGTATGTGTAGCCCATCTATCTGATGCTGTCTGATGGTCAAAAAGAGTATGATATTGTTGCCTCCCGTAGCATTAAATGCAAGGGAAGCCAGCAAGCAATTGGCCTCCCTTGATATATTTTTTTATACAATAATAGCCAATCAGCGTTGAGATAAACTGAGTGAGCTCAACTGTGAATGGTCCTGGCGCACCCAAAAAAAATATTAATGGGAAGCCAGTTTGGATTTGGCTTCAAACCAATCACATCACATCAAAAGCCCAATGTAATTGACAGAAAAAAACGTAAATTGTTGCATCTCGTTGTGTTGTTGTCCTCCGGTGGCTAGCAAGATAGCTAAAATTGTCCGTTCTTAAATTACTTAATTCTCCATACTGGCCAATGATTATAACGGCGATTCTGATCCAACCACAAATTCACAGATTGTGTCTCTGGCTTGAGAGGATGGAAGTTCAATATGTAGCTAGATGTAGTAGGCTAATGTTAGCTGGCTAATCATTGCCCATGAAAGGAAGTTAGGCTAGGGAGCAAGTATTTTAGCCAGGTAGCCTAGGATAACAAAAACTAAAAGCATGTACTGTATGACAGAGTCATAGACTGTTTAGGTAACACGAACGAGGAGGGTGGCATTGGCGTTTCTCTACAAGTCGGCTGACTCAACATGTTTTTCTACTTACGCAAACACACAGAAATCAGTACCATGGACAGCCACATGATATTTAGCTATATTTAACGCCACTTTAAATGTGTACATGACACTGCAACAAAATTTCCCCATGGGGACAATAAAGTAAGTAAGTAAGTATATTTAGAAATGTAGATATTTTATTTTTGGAATCTTTGATTTGTCACTGTATTAGATGAAGCGTATGTGATTTGATGATGTTGAAATGTTGAAGTTGAAATAGTGCTGGAATAGTGGAGGCGGCTCATGTTTTCTTTGCTTCTTGCAGTAACTCTCCGTGGTTCTAAATAAATAGTTCAAATCAATAGTGGTCCGAAAATGTCAGAAACAATGATTGACCATGCAGTAGGTCATGTAACTGTTTGTTACATGCGATATGCTTTGTGGACTCCACCAGACAGAGGCTGCTCTCTGGTTTTGTGATGAAACAGTGTTGTGGTTGAATTTATTCTGCCACTGTGTCTTCTTATTGTCTCGGCCTTAGGCCTACATATCACGGTGGCAATGCATATGAACTAACAGGTAATAGAGCAAACAATGCAATTATCACAACACATAGGTTGTACTATGGCTTTTTTTTGGCTTCTCCAGTGATTTTACCCACACACCACTACAGCTCATGAGCCACTTCAGACCTGCAAGTCACAATACACTGGTTTGTGAAGTGATTAGTAAGTCCTATGGAATCCAGCCAGAGGGAGGATATCCAAGAATTTGAATATTTTATCACCCACAACCTGCACTCAGAATGACTGCTATAGTGGAGGGCTAGATTATCTAAAACGACTCAGTTGGGAGAGTATGGCACTTGCAATGCCAGGGTTGTGGGTTCGATTCCCATGGGGGACCAGTACCAACAAATATGAAAATCTATGCACTCACTACTGTAAGTTGCTCTGGATAAGAGTGTTTGCTAAATGACTGAAATGTCAACTGCAGCAGCCATCTCAATAACGGGTCCAATAAGTCAAACCCCTTAAAGATTGGATTAGTTTAGAAAAATGTAAGGTATTTCTCTTTGTATAGTATAAGATCAATGTGCAAGAGAAAACATTGACATTAAAACAAACTATTTCAAAAAATCTATCTGCAACAAAGCATGCTGGGAAACATGACAATATGCCCCTTCCACTTATTCTTCACTCAGAGAGTTAACGGAAATGAACTCAACACAGTCGAGCAACAACAACACCACACTGATCCGAACAAAAAGGCAAAGAAAGTCACATCAATTTCTAATGACTAAATGCCCTCCAACATGTTCCATGGTTTTACTGTGTGTGTGTGTGTGTGTGTGTGTGTGTGTGTGTGTGTGTGTGCCTGTGTCCATGTCTGAGTGTGCATTTGTGTGTGCAAGCAACCACGACCCCTTTGTTTGTATCTTGTATTACGTGAGTAGTATGGCTCAGTTAGAGCATGGAGCATGCAACGTCAGGGTTGTGGGTTCGATTCCCAGGGCCACCCATAGGTAAAATGTATGTATGCATGACTGTAAGTTGCTTTGGATAAAAGTGTCTGCTAAATGGCATATTAGATGGAGCCGGGTGCTCAGTTAGTTTTCTAATGCGGTAGATAAAGGAGGCCCTGTAGCAGCCCGATCACATAAAATAAGTTTCTTTGTTAGAAACATACAAACACGGCCGAGCAAATAGAAAACCTTTCAATACACCCTGAAATGGCCAACAGTATGTTCACGGTCAGAGACACAAACACAAGGTTAGAGGGAGGGAGGGAGTTAGGGAGGGAGGGAAGGAGGGAGGGAGTGGGAGGACAGAAGAACACAAGGCAGGCAGAAAAACAGAACCTGACAAACACTAGTATTGATTGGAATGTCCTCCCTCTCCCCTCTTTCCTCTCCATCTCTATGTTCCTTTTTTCCCTCCTCTTTTACAGTGGAGGACTTCATTTGTCCATCTACCACCCTGAAAGGGTTCTGAGAGAAGGGATGGAGATGGACAAGAGGAAGGAGGGCAGAGATGAAAAACGTGCTGAAATGAATGAAGGGAAGAAAGGGAGGTAAAAGGAGGGAGAATGAGGAGAGAGTTATTAAAACGAGCACGATGCTGCAGCCAAAATGGAAGGAGATGGTTAAAGTGAAGGAGAGCTGGAAGAGAGAGAAAAAGAGAGCGTGAGTAGAGAGAGAGGGAGAAAGGGAATGCATCGACGGTTGAGATTGGAAGGTGAAGGGGGGAAGGAGGGAACAAGGGAGAGGTAAAGTGGTGTAAATGGGGGGCTCGGCTCGGTTCTCTCCACTTCTCCTCCCTCACTCGTTATCTCTATTAGCACCTGCTGCGCTAACGAGGCCAGCACTTGGTTACCACGGCAACACCTTGTCAACCCCTTTCCAACAGCACCCCTAACTCCAATCTCACCCCCTCCCCCCCCTTTCCTTCCCCCTCTTGTCCAGGTGATGAAACAAATATACAGTGGGTAGATGGCGTGTGTGAAGAGTGTGTGTGAAGAGTGTGTGCGTGTTTGTCCATGTGTGTGTGTGTGTGTGTGTGTGTGTGTGTGTGTGTGTGTGTGTGTGTGTGTGTGTGTGTGTGTGTGTGTGTGTGTGTGTGTGTGTGTGTGTGTGTGTGTGTGTGTGTGTGTGTGTGTGTGTGTGTGTGTGTGTGTGTGTGTGTGTGTGTGCATTTGTCCATATTATGAGCAGTCATACACACTATGCCATTCTGCCCTGTTGTATTTTTTCTCCTTTCTTTCTGTCTTTTTCTGTGAGCATATCCTCCACTTTCCAGCCCACGGGGTTGTAAGGCTGGTTGTTGATGCACTGTGTCCAGTAAGTGCAGATAATGAAGCTGTCTGCAGTGATCAATAGAGACCGGCCCTCTCCTCCTCGCTCACACACACAGATATTCTCTCTCTCGTTCTCTCCTCGCCCCACTCTGCTTTCAGTAAAGATCCTGTTGATTGCTATGGCTGATGGGTAAGAGGGAGGAAAGGGGGAGATGTGGAGGAGTGCACGACTGATTTTGGACTTTATTTTCACCCCTGCAGCTGGCAGCAGGGTGGATGGAGAAAGAGATAGGGAGCGAGCTAGCAAGCAATAGAAAGGTAGAAAGAGACGGAGCAAAGAAAGAGGGAGGAAAAGAGAGCGAGAGAGACGGAGAGAGAAGGCGGAACAAAGAGTGAGAGCGAGGTAGATGGATAGTGGTTGTAGTGGTCACCTCCGTCAGTTTGTGATTGGGTCCCAGCTGCCTGGTCAAGCTGTGTCTGTGTCAACACGGCAGAGAGAAGTGACCATGGCTTTTGTAGGGAACTCTCGTAACGTCCTCTCCCTTTCTCCATCTTGCTCTTTCTCCCCTTTCTTCTCCAACGTGATTGGTGGTGCCCAACAGAGATAGGGGAGGGGAAGACAGGAGGGGCAGACTTTTATAAAAGAAGAGAAGGAAAGAAGTGGGAAAAAAGAGAACATGTAATGAAGGGAAAGAGCATGTTGAGAATAAATAAGGAGATGTGAGTTTGGGTTCCTAGTAGTGTAGTCCTGTCTCCCAGGACTTGGCTGTAAATCTCCATACAGATGGACTGTTACAAACACACAGCGGGCCTCATTAATATTTAATGAGTCAAATCTATACTACGAAAATGTAATGCTGACAGTTTGTGTCTGTGTGTCTGTGTATCTATGTGCCTGTGTAGCTGGTAAAGTACATTACATCAATGTGAGTTTGTTTGTGTGAGTGTGCATTCATGCATGTGTGTGCCATCATATTTGTGTGTTTTGTGTCCTTGTAGCCCTTTCCTGCAGACAATGACCAAAAGCGCCCTCTTTGGCCTCATGGGTAGAATGTTATTAATATTTTTCATAATTTCATACTTAATAAAGATTCTAAAAATTAAAACGACGAAAATCCAGTTTCTGTTTCTATGTCAAACAGTTTTGTTATATTTCAGTCTTATGTGATGTATGTAAAGTGTAATATTGGGATGCAAACTCAAAATTGAATCTATTTTAAGCCCATAACCATGTGTGTGAGGTGTATACTTTAGTTTCAAAGTAGATTTGTTTAAGACTACCAAGAATCACTCTGTGTGACCCTGATTTAGCCCACTGCAGTAAAAGTTTTCTATGTCTTCCTCCACACGTGTGCGTGTCTGTCTGTGTGTGTTTGTACAGTGTGTGTACCTGGGTGTGTGTATTTCAGCTCTATCCTCCTGCATCAGTGAGGTGAACTGGTCCCTGTCCTGTCCGCCCCCAGAGAGCTGAACAGGCCTGAGCTGTGTGTCACTGTGCCAGAACCAGAATACACACAGGACAATACAGTACAGGCTTGCACCCTCCTCTGTCTGTCTGTCTGTCTGTCTGTCTGTCTGTCTGTCTGTCTGTCTGTCTGTCTGTCTGTCTGTCTGTCTGTCTGTCTGTCTGTCTGTCTGTCTGTCTGTCTGTCTGCCTACTTCTATACTCTCTCTCTCTCTGTCCACCCCTCCTCTCTCTCTCTCTCTCTCAATCTCTTTATCTCTCTTTCGCTCTTTCTCTCTCTCTCTCTCTTTCTGTCTTTCTCTACACCCCTCCCCTCCCCTCTCTCTCTTTCTTGCTCTGTCTTTTTGTCTCTGTTTTTATCTCTCTCTCCGTCTTTTTTAAATGTATTCAACATAAATATAGGTTGTATTTACAATGTTTGTTCTTCACTGGTTGCCCTTTTCTTGTTGCAACAGGTCACAAATCTTGCTGCTGTGATTGCACACTGTGGTATTTCACCCAATAGATATGTGAGTTTATCAAAATTGGGTTTGTTTTCAAATTATTTGTGGGTCTGTGTAATCTGAGGGAAATATGTGTCATTAATATGGTCATACATTTGGCAGGAGGTTAGGAAGTGCACCTCAGTTTCCACCTCATTTTGTGGGCAGTGTGCACATAGCCTGTCTTCTCTTGAGAGCCAGGTCTACCTACTGCAGCCTCTCTCAATAGCAAGGCTATGCTCACTGAGTCTGTACACAGTCAAAGATTTCCTTAATTTTGGGTCAGTCACAGTGGTTAGGTATTCTGCCACTGTGTACTCTCTGTTTAGGGCCAAATAGCATTCTACTTTGCTCTGTTTTTTGTTAATTCTTTTCAATGTGTCAAGTAATTTTCTTTTTGTTTTCTCATGATTTGGTTGGGTCTAATTGTGTTGTTGTCCTGGGGCTCTGTGGGGTCTGTTTGTGTTTGTGAACAGAGCCCCAGGACCAGCTTGCTTAGGGGGCTCTTCTCCACGTTCATCTCTCTGTAGGTGATGGCTTTGTTTGGAAATTGCTTCCTTTTAGGTGGATGTAGAATTTAACGACTCTTTTCTGAATTTTGATCATTAGCGGGTATCGGCCTAATTCTGCTCTGCATGCATTATTTGGTGTTTTACGTTGTACACAGAGGATATCTTCTGTAGAATTCTGCATGTAGAGTCTCAATTTGGTGTTTGTCACATTTTGTGAATTATTGGTTGGTGAGCGGACCCCAGACCATAAAGGGCAATGGATTCTATAACTTATTCAAGTATTTTTAGCCAGATCCTAATTGGCATGTTGAATTTTATGCTCCTTTTGATGGCATAGAAGGCCCTTCTTGCCTTGTTTCTCAGATCATTCTGCTTTGTGGAAGATACCCGTGGTGCTGATGTTTAGAACGAGATATGTGTCGTTTTTTTGTGTGCTCTAGGGCAACCGGTCTCTCTCTCTCTCTCTCTCTCTCTCTCTCTCTCTCTCTCTCTCTCTCTCTCTCTCTCTCTCTCTCTCTCTCTCTCTCTCTCTCTCTCTCTCTCTCTCTCTCTCTCTCTCTCTCTCTCTCTCTCTCTCTCACCAACACCAACACCAAGACCAACACCAAGACCACAATTCTACTGTCAGAAAGTTACTAAGAGGGGGGCCTAGTTAGCAAGCCATGGAGTAGTTTACGTTTTTCCTGATGAAATTGCATTTATTTAATACTTTCTTTGTGCTTTGACCCCAAAATAATTAGGAAACACAGACTTTGAAAGACGTGCTTTAGTTTGTTTGTTATTTTTGTTTTAATGTGTAAATGGCGCATAACCTGCAAAAGTTTAACTTCAGTGGAGTCACTGGCAAAAGAGAAAACACTAGGCCCAAGACGAGGAGCTCGACTTCTTCAACAAGTGGGAGCAGCGGCTCCTCCCCTCTGCTCTGCACGAACACAGAGGTTTTGAAGGCCGAGATTCTTGCTGCCATCAGAACGGACATTTCATCTATACTCAAGTCGGAACTCAAGGAGGCGCTCAGTGAGGACTTTCATTTGCAAGAATGAACTCGCAAAGCATACAGCAATGGTTCGTACTGAACTAGATACAGTTACGAGAACTGTCTCCGACATGGAACAAGGCTTGTCAACATGCTCAGACGACGCGACTACGCTACAAAGCCCGAAAGTGATGTCGTAAAGTCGAACATTCTACTGAGGTCGGACAAAGCAAATGGCTGAATGTTCACCTATTTGGCAATTAGGGTAATGGACGAAGGTGTCTACCACTGCAGACTTAGTCTCTCTTTTGTAGATACTGTATACCGTTGCCAGTGGTATCCGTTGATGTTGTTATTATTAGGTAACATTAGTGCCTTAGTTCTGGTGAGTCAATTCTCCTTTTGGTTTAACGTTTTATTTCATTACCATGAAGTTGCTCATGTCTCGATGGTACCCGTATCCAGGGCAAATAAAGCACAGTTTTATTATTATTATTATTATGTCATTTCTTTAAAGACGTTGCTGATAACTTAGTGGTGTTGCTGTAAGATGTGATTCATAACATGCGGCTACTGCTATCAGAAGAAACCTTTGTTGCTTTTATATCATCTCAAATGTACGTATTTCTCGAGCTTAATCAAACCCTTGGAATGTCTCCTACAACAGTATGGGAATCAGTGAAGGCACATCGAAGGGCCAAATTATTTAGGACAATGAAAGATTAAGGAAGTGCAATATTCAACACCTCGGGGAACTTACAAATAAAATCTTGGATTTGGATATGACTTATTCACACACTTCAGCCGCAGAATAACTAAAACAACGTTTCACACCTCAGACAGTACTTTGTTGAAGCACCTTTGTCAGCGATTACAGCCTCGAGTCTTCTTGGGTATGACGCTACAAGCTTGGTACACCTGTTTATGGGGAGTTTGTCCCATTCTTCTCTGCAGATCCTCTCAAGCTCTATCAGGTTGGATGGGGAGTGATGCTGCACAGCTATTTTCAGGTCTCTCCAGAGTTGTTCGATCAGGTTCAAGTCCAGGCTCTGGCTGGGCTACTCAAGGACATTCAGAGACTTGTCCCGAAGTAACTCCTGCGTTGTCTTAGCTGTGTGTTTAGGGTCGTTGTTCTGTTGGAAGGTGAACCTTCATCCCAGTCTGAGGTCCTTAGCACTCTGGAGCAGGTTTTCATCAAGGATCTCTCTGTACTTTGCTCCGTTCATCTTTCCCTCGATCCTGACTAGTCTCCCAGTCCCTGCCGCTGAAAAACATCCCCACAGCATGATGCTGCCACCACCATGCTTCACCGTAGGGAAGGTGCAAGGTTTTCTCCAGATGTGACGCTTGGCATTCAGGCCAAAGAGTTCAATCTTGGTTTCATCAGACCAGAGAATCTTGTTTCTCATGATCTGAGAGGGGCTACGTTAGAGTATGGGGGTTTGGGGTGGGGCTACGTTAGAGCAAGGGGGTTTGGGGTGGGGCTACTTTAGAGCATGGGGGTTTGGGGTGGGGCTACTTTAGAGCATGGGGGTTTGGGGTGGGGCTACGTTAGAGCATGGGGGTTTGGGGAGGGGCTACGTTAGAGCATGGGGGTTTGGGGAGGGGCTACGTTAGAGCATGGGGGTTTGGGGTGGTTTGATTTGGTAGGGTGATCCGTGTGTGTTCTGCCCCCTACCTGTTCTGTATGTTATCTGTAGAATCATAAAAAATGCCAAAGAAAAAAAAAGAAGGAAATTAACAAATGGGAAAATACATCAGTGAGAGTGAGAGAGGGAACCAGTCATGCTCACTGAGAGGTACCGGTGTTTTTCAGAGATGGGCATGCCTACCTCAGCAGTTAAACATATACTACCATCCGCTACTGTACACCCCTGTCTAGAAAACGATCCCAACACACTGGCTACACATACACCACTCATTGTCAGGGTCTACAACAAAAAGACAGAGTGAAAGAGAGAGAGAGAGTGACAGGGAAATAGTATGAAGAGAAGGTAAGGAGAGTGTGTCATTGTTGACAGATAAAGAGCAGGTAGAGAAAGAAAACAGTGTGGCTTGGGGAGGAGAGAGAGAGAGAGAGAGAGAGAGAGAGAGAGAGAGAGAGAGAGAGAGAGAGAGAGAGAGAGAGAGAGAGAGAGAGAGAGAGAGAGAGAGAGAGGGTTGAAACTGCTTATTTCCGTTGATATTTCCCCCTACAGAAAATGGCTGCCTTCATCAAAACATCAACAATCCCTGAACTGTGCTGTTACTCAGGGGGAGAGGAGAGGGGAAGGATGGGCAGGACAAAGAGGGAGTGACAGAGAGAGGGGGGGACTAGAATGCTATTTGACCCTAAACAGCGAGTACACATTGGCAGAATACCTGACCACTGTGACTGACCCAAACTTAAGAAAAGCTTTGACTATGTACAGACTCAGTGAGCATAGCCTTGCTATTGAGAAAGGCCACCGAAGGCAGACCTGGCTCTCAAGAGAAGACAGGCTATGTGCACACTGACCACAACATGAGGTGGAAACTGAGCTGCACTTCCTAACCTCCTGCCAAATGTATGACCATATCAGAGACACATATTTCCCTCAGATTATACAGACCCACAAAGAATTCGAAAACAAACCCAATTTTGATAAACTCACGTATCTATTGGGTGAAATACCACAGTGTGCCATCACAGCAGCAAGATTTGTGACCTGTTACCACAAGAAAAGGTCAACCAGTGAAGAACAAACACCATTGTAAATACAACCCATATTTATGTTTATTTATTTTCCCTTTTGTACTTTAACTATTTGCACATCGTTACAACACTGTATATAGACATAATGACATTTGAAATATATTTATTATTTTGGAACTTCTGTGAGCGTAATCTTTACTGTTAATTTGTATTGTTTATTTCACTTTTGTTTATTATCTACTTCACTTGCATTGGCAATGTTAACATATGTTTCCCATGCCAATAAAGCCCTTCAATTGAATCGAGAGAGAAAGAGAGAAAGAGAGAGAAAGGGTGAGGGTGAGAAGTTGAATGTCGCATGTATATTACATATGGCATGTATATGTCTGCTCGATTCTCCTTATGCACTCCTTGTACTGTACAGAGACTTAAACGTGCATCCTGTAAATGGCCATGCTAAACACAGATAGTTCTATACAGATTGTATCGGATTCTATGTGACCAGAAAGGAGAGCTTGTAGCTTGAATGAGACTTTGAATGGGCCATTACACTTATTTATTAGCTGTTACCAAAGCAGCAGCTACTCTTCCTGAGATCCAAACACATTAAGGCACTTACATCACATATAAAACAAAAGATAAAACAGTAAATCATATAACATTATTACACCACTACATATTTACAATACAACATGTTTAATACCACCATATAACAATATTACAATGTACGTGTGTGTAAAGAGATGGGTGGGGCTAAGGCTTAAGAGGGTGTGAACGATGCGGAATGGGTGGAGCCAAAGAAGAGCTCTCCAGTAGGTGTACCAAAACATTCACGGCCATTTTCTCAAAAGTTGATCAACTTTCAAAGCAGAATTACTTTCCCATTGTTCCTCAACTGTAGTGTGTGATATACCATGTTCTAGCTCAGAGTCTCTACTTTTATCCAATGTAAAAAACACAATTTCAAATTTTGGTACATTAGACCGAATCGAGCCGGTCGGTCACATATTACTAAAGTTAGTTCTCCATGTACATTTAAGGGCCAGCCATGCTGCCCTGTTCTGAACCAATTGTAATTTTCCCGAGGTCCCTCTTTGTGGCACCTGACCACATGACTGAACTGCAGTCCAGATGTGCCAAAACTAGGGTCTGTAGGACCTGCCTTGTTGGTAGTGTTGTTAAGAAGGCAGAGTAGCGCTTTATTATGGACAGACCTCTCCCCATCTTAGCTACTGTTGTATCAATATGTTTTGACCATGACAGTTTACAATCCAGGGTTTCCACATAATTTATTACAATATTTAGTTAAGGTTTAAGATTTAGTGATTCTTTTGTCCCAAATAAAATGCTTCTCATTTAAAAATATTTAGGACTAACTTATTCCTTGCCAACCGTTCTGAAGCTAACTGCAGCTCTTTGATAAGCGTTGCAGTCATTTCACTCGCTGTAGTAGCCGCATTGAAGCAGCTCCTGCAATCGTTTTATTGTTAAAGTTCAGTTTACTCGACCGAAATGATCAAATGTAAGTTAAAACCCATTGGTTTTACCTCAAGCAAAATATGATAAGT
>NC_092116.1:16711801-16714301 GCF_045679555.1 Salvelinus alpinus
AGAGACAGAGACAGGAAGGCCTGGGGAGTTAGAGAGAGACAGGAAGGACTGGGGGGTTAGAGAGAGACAGAGACAGGAAGGCCTGGGGAGTTAGAGAGAGACAGAGACAGGAAGGCCTGGGGGGTTAGAGAGAGACAGAGACAGGAAGGCCTGGGGGGTTAGAGAGAGACAGAGACAGGAAGGCCTGGGGAGTTAGAGAGAGACAGAGACAGGAAGGCCTGGGGAGTTAGAGAGAGACAGAGACAGGAAGGCCTGGAGGGTTAGAGAGAGACAGAGCCAGGAAGGCCTGGGGAGTTAGAGAGAGACAGAGACAGGAAGGCCTGGGGGTTAGAGAGAGACAGAGACAGGAAGGCCTGGGGGGTTAGAGAGAGACAGAGACAGGAAGGCCTGGGGGGTTAGAGAGAGACAGAGACAGGAAGGCCTGGGGAGTTAGAGAGAGACAGAGACAGGAAGGCCTGGGGGGTTAGAGAGAGACAGAGACAGGAAGGCCTGGAGGGTTAGAGAGAGACAGAGACAGGAAGGCCTGGGGAGTTAGAGAGAGACAGAGACAGGAAGGCCTGGGGGGTTAGAAAGAGACAGAGACAGGAAGGCCTGGGGAGTTAGAGAGAGACAGAGACAGGAAGTTCTGGGGAGTTAGAGAGAGACAGAGACAGGAAGGCCTGGGGAGTTAGAGAGAGACAGAGACAGGAAGGCCTGGGGGGTTAGAGAGAGACAGAGACAGGAAGGCCTGGGGAGTTAGAGAGAGACAGAGACAGGAAGGCCTGGGGGGTTAGAGAGAGACAGAGACAGGAAGGCCTGGGGGGTTAGAGAGAGACAGAGACAGGAAGCCCTGGGGAGTTAGAGAGAGACAGAGACAGGAAGGCCTGGGGGTTAGAGAGAGACAGAGACAGGAAGGCCTGGGGGGTTAGAGAGAGACAGAGACAGGAAGGCCTGGGGGGTTAGAGAGAGACAGAGACAGGAAGGCCTGGGGGGTTAGAGAGAGACAGAGACAGGAAGCCCTGGGGAGTTAGAGAGAGACAGAGACAGGAAGGCCTGGGGGTTAGAGAGAGACAGAGACAGGAAGGCCTGGGGGGTTAGAGAGAGACAGAGACAGGAAGGCCTGGGGAGTTAGAGAGAGACAGGAAGGCCTGGGGGGTTAGAGAGAGACAGAGACAGGAAGGCCTGGGGGGTTAGAGAGAGACAGAGACAGGAAGGCCTGGGGGGTTAGAGAGAGACAGAGACAGGAAGGCCTGGGGGTTAGAGAGAGACAGAGACAGGAAGGCCTGGGGGGTTAGAGAGAGACAGAGACAGGAAGGCCTGGGGGGGTTAGAGAGAGACAGAGACAGGAAGCCCTGGGGAGTTAGAGAGAGACAGAGACAGGAAGGCCTGGGGGGTTAGAGAGAGACAGAGACAGGAAGGCCTGGGGGGTTAGAGAGAGACAGAGACAGGAAGCCCTGGGGAGTTAGAGAGAGACAGAGACAGGAAGGCCTGGGGGGTTAGAGAGAGACAGAGACAGGAAGGCCTGGGGGGTTAGAGAGAGACAGAGACAGGAAGGCCTGGGGAGTTAGAGAGAGACAGAGACAGGAAGGCCTGGGGGGTTAGAGAGAGACAGAGACAGGAGGGCCTGGTTGGTCCTGCCCTGCTTCTACCTGGCTTAAAACACACATCTCAAATGACACCCCATTCTTTATATAGTGCACTACTTTTGCCAGAGCCTATGGGGTAGTGCACTAGCTAGGTGTTTAAACACACAGCTAGTCAAGTTTACTCAACTCCACCTTTGCAAACCATATTCAACCCCCCCATCCATGTAACCATATTCAGTATGATCGAAAAGGCAAAACTGATCCTAGATCAGCACTCCTACACTGAGATGCTTTATATAGTCAGTGTTTAGTATTTATTAGGATCTCCATTATCTGCTGAGGTTCCACACTCCCACACAGCCCCAGACATTCACATTCCCCCTACCAGAAGCACAGCGGAGTTAAATCTCTAACTAGATTGTTTGAGAAACAGCTTCACTTGAGAAGCATTGAATGGATCCAGGTAGATCCAGCCTTCATCTACAATCCTCTGTCATCAATGAAAATCAATCCAACAGCGTCACGTCTCTACATCCATGCTCCATCAGTGTAGTGAAAGTCCTTCACCGCCCATTTACTCTTAACAACCTAGTCAGTGTGTGTGTGTGTGTGTGTGTGTGTGTGTGTGTGTGTGTGTGTGTGTGTGTGTGTGTGTGTGTGTGTGTGTGTGTGTGTGTGTGTGTGTGTGTGTGTGTGTGTGTGTGTGTGTGTGTGTGTGTGTGTACGTGCAAAAGTGTGTGTGTGTGTGTGTGTACGTGCGTATATATGCGCATGTGTGTCTCACCTGTGTGAATTGTCTCTGGGAGAACAAATCACCAGCTGCCAGGGGGAAGTAGAGATAGAAACACTCCTGACTGCTATACAGCGTCAACACAGACAATTAATACTGCCATGGAAACTCATTTAGATGGCCACTTTGGATAGAGGGAGACGTA